>NC_045683.1:17960200-18263230 GCF_003331165.1 Xiphophorus hellerii | reverse complement strand
GGTCTAAACGCCAATAAAATGCACCAAAGTTTGTCACTGTAACTTCACAAAAGGTGAACAGTTTAAAGGGTTATGAATACTTTTGCATGGCGCATTGTGTCTGAGGAAAGGTAATCTTATGAGTCATCATCTGTCGAGTTAGTTCAGTCAGTTAGTTGATTGTTTCTACTTATGGTGGTTTGACGGCTTATTAAGCCTAATTTTATGACTCCAGCATAGTGCCAGCAATGCTAGGTGGCAGATATGTTACAAAACATGTGTCTGCTTTTGAGAAGTACCCCATCTCACCAGCAGCAAGGGGAGCAGAGGTACAGTTTCAGCACAAGGCCTATTTATAACTTGGCAAACGGGGGTTTTGAATTTAAAGCTACATTACCTCTGTTGGCCATGAGCCACTGGACCTCACAAGGGTGCAGCGTCATAAAAGACTTGTTCTACCATCTGAAAATCTGGGTCTCTGTTTCAGGCCACCTGCAGGTGTGTTTATCTTAATTAACTAATTAATTATAGCCTTTCTTTATGTCTCCTTTGCCCCTCTCTTATCTACACTCCCCTGTTTTCATACCCCACGCTATTTCTGTCCCTCTCTGAGTCAGAGACGAAGCTCACAACTTTGAATGACACAAACAGACAGACCAACTCCCAATTCGGAGTAACTGTAGTCTAAAACACACAAAAAACCAAACCTCGGAGAGCTTAAAGCAAGATAACCAGAGAAAATTGCCAAAATGGAGGAATCTGAAAGTCTGGACTCTGAAATGACTGAGCTGCAGGAGTTTCAGGATGAAGCTCTCAGCCAGGATGATGAAGACGAAGTGGAAGAACTCCAGAACAGGTACTTTTTCAGCCTGATTTACTTGCTGATAAACTTCACCAATAGGTCATTTTGCTTTTGTGTTGAGAGGTTTCTCCTATCTTTGCAGATGAAACACCAGTGTTTTCAATTTGTTACACATTACTGACTTTTCCAAAGAAGGAAAATATACAGAGCATTAATACCTAAATACCCAGTCAGGTTCTCTCAATGCTTCACATTGGGGTGCGTCAGCAACACTGACTCAATGTTTCACCTTTCATTTATCATGCTTTGAATTGACCTTGCTTTGTCATAAATAATGGAAGACACTGGTATGTTGGGTATATCTGAGAAAGCCAGGTATTTCTTCTTGAGCATTACATGAATGACGTTTTGTGGACGTCACCTTACCGTAACCCAGCAAGGGGCGAGGTGTATTCATAGCCCAGGGGACAGCTCAGGGTTTTTGGAGTATCTCTCACTTTGGCAGCCTGGCTCTAGACATCTGTCCCAACACAGCAGTTCTACAGTGCTCGAGTAATCCTCTTAAGAAGTAAAATTATGTGCTACCTTATTTTCACCTCATATTTGTCAAGCTGCAAGACATGAATCCAGGTCAGTGTTGCTCAAATGTGTTTTGATTTGATTCATTAGTTTGTTCTCTGCTCGGATTTCCAAGAGCAGAGCCAGAAAGATCTCCTCTTGCACTTGAATGGCACAAACAGCCTGCTCTCCTGCCTCTGACTCTGTCTGTTTCTCTCTTTTTCAAGTCTGCGAGAAGTCATCCAGGACCAGTCCGTGAAGCCCAAACTTCAGTGCCTCATGGTGGACCCGTCTTTTTCCATGGTGACAGTTCAGAGTGAGGACAGTGGTATTGTTTGGGAGACGGCCTCCAGCCGTTGCTCTACACCCTGGGCATCGGAGGCGAGCTCCACTTCTGAGGCTTACAGCATGGAAGGCTCAGGAGGTGCGGGGAAGATCACCATTGTCTTCGATGAGGACAAAGTGGTCCGAAGGAGGACGAGATCCGGGGGAAGAAGCAGCAGGTTGGGAGACCGGCTAAGCCGACCTGGTAGTTCAAGGTCAGCTTCGGCTTTGGGAGTAGAGAGACCAGAGATGGTAGAAGTTTCTCTCCCTAACATCAAAGAGGAGAAAACACCAACAGAGGATGACTTGGAGGAGATAAAATCCAAAGATCAGCAGCTGTTCAGTTTGATATGTGAAGGATATGAGATTCTCAACATCAGAGTGCCGTCCAAACTTCCCACTGTGGACGAAGAGGAGACTACAGACCTGCAGGACAATTTGTCTTATCTAGACCAGACTCCAAAGATCAGGTCCAGAAACCAGCATGACTGGGCACATCACAGGGACCAGTTGGAAGCAGAGCAGACACCGGATCATGCTGAGGTAAGTAGCTGAGATATTTTTATTTTCACTTTATTCATGCTGCAGATCTAAACATGAGAAAGTCTTTCTGGGTTTGAGTCATCTCAATCTCTCAATAGGCCTCAAAAGAAACTTCACAGCCATCGCCGGACAAACTGCTTGGATCCACAACGTCAGAGACAGAGAGCATTGCTGACATTGACTACATCGAAAAGTTCACTCTTTTGGATGTGGCAATACCTGGAGAGGAAGCTCCACAGCTACAGCAAGAGGAAGAGAAGTCGCCTGGAAAAGCCCAAACGGAGCAGCAGGAATCCTTAAAGGAGGCAACCGAGGATGGTGCGTCTGTGTCCGAAGACTCTTTTGTGTTTGTCACAGATGCTGACATAGTTGGGGAACACCTGGATGAGGTCTTCTATGGAGAAGGACCTCCCATAGAGGCACTGAAGGAGAAGCAGGAAGGCATTGAAAGGATGAGATCAAGACGTGAGAGCCAGCGATCAATGATGGATGGTGGTTTGGTGTTGTTTGAAAGTGAAGAGACCATCCTTACTCCTATTTTTATCTCCCCGGGGCCCCCCAAGATCATTGACCCCATTCTCCTAGGAGGAGCCCACTGCCATGTCTTTCATGTACTCAGACCTCTATGAGGATGCTGTGGGGGAAAAGAGAAGGAGTGATGAAGAGTACTCAGAGGCGGAGAGTGTGGTGTCTGAGAAATCCTACAAGAGGCGGCTGTCAGATTCAGATGAGGCGGATGGGTACCTGGAGAAGTTCAGGCTGAAAGATGAAACACCAGCGGTGGACGTTCAGTCAGAGTCATCAGAGGATAAGGCTGGGGGGAGGATGATGTGGCCACAGAATAAGTTTGAAATGACAGGATGCTTAATCAGAGCAGCAGAAGATGAAGAAGAGGCAGAAATGATAAAAAGCGATGATGTGGAGACACGGGAGGAGCGTGAAATACTTAAAGAGAAAGAGGAACATCAAACAGAAATAGAAGGAAAACAATCATCAGTGAGACGCCATGATGAAGGTTTAGGGGAAATCCCAGAAGAGCCATGCCAGGTGTCTAAATCAGTGGATCAGAAGGAGAGTAAACAAGAGGAACAGGCAGTGGAGCCAAGCACAGAAAAATCAATCGAAACTCCCCAGATGGAAACAAAAGTGAATGAAACTTCACAGGGCAGAGATGAGACGGTCACTGAACAAAGTTTTACTGAAACAGAACCGCCATGTGAGCCACAAAGAGAGGCTGAAAACGTGTCTGGGCTTCCTGGGGTGACACCAGACACAACACCATCCACACTACCTGAGAGCAGAGTGGATCCTCCAGCCAACACTGAACCCACTGTACTGTCAGAAACCAGGGAAAGGAGCTCGTGTGAAGAAGGAGCCCCTGTTGAGCCAAAGATGGAGGCTGCTGGTGAGAAATATCCACCTGAAGTAGTAGCTGAAGTGAAAGAAACTGGAGTTGCAACACTCACCTCAACTGAACTCCTCACAGAATCAAAGGCACCCTCTGAAGTATCTGTGCATGAGGACAAAGAAGCAGTGTCTGCAGATGCTGGCCCCTCTAGAAGTCATCACTGACTGTGACTGCGCAGTGCAAACAGTGGAGGAGGTGATGGAGAAAGCAATGGATGACGAAGAGATCCAGAACCAAGTTAAGACTGATGTACAGGAGGTCATAGAGGCAATACCGCTTGCTCCTGAGGCTGAAGATCATCTCAAGCCCCTAACAGAGGAATTTTCTGAGCAGAGTAAGCCTGCAGCTGTTGATCTGGAGTCTGGTGTTGACACTGAGACTTCAGGGGAAATAACCCAACCTGCAAAGCCCAAAGAAACCAACAAACATCACCAGACGGAGCAAGAAAACACAACTGACTGTGAATCAGACAACCTGCAACAAACAGCAGAATCCACAACTAGACTGTCTGGAGAGGACGTAAGGATCTGTGTGCAGGACGTAGTGAATATAGGTGATGAGTTAATCCTCCTTGTTCCCAAAGGACAGGCTGTAGAGATGGACATACAGATTGATCAGTGGTCAGAGCACATTATTAAAGAGATGGTTTCTACTCCTGAACCTGACATCTCATCTGAAGTTCAGGCACCGGAGCCTCAAGTCGAAGAAGAACCAATAGTCGCAGAAATAGAAGAACTTTCCAGTAATGAGTTGGACTTGAAGCCTTTAACTACCTGCACCTGAAGAAGAAGCCAGCACTGAGGACCTGGAGAATCAAGAGGACAAACTCACCTACTCTCTGTTGAGAAGTTTCACTCCTCAGGAGGATTTATCTGAGCTTTGTGTAGATGATGTACATGCAGAAGAATCAGAACAAAAAACAGATCTACGGGAGGTGGAGGACAAACCAGAAATAAACCTTCCTAAAGAGGAAGCAGAGCCTTGTCTTGATCTGCACAGTGAAGATGCAGAACAAATTAAGGAGGAAAGTGACACAGTTGTTGTTGAAAGTAAGGAAGAAGCGGTCGATGACCTTGGGTATGAAGTGATCGGAGAGGAAGATGCAAAAGCTATTCTTGAATCTGCAAACCAGAGAGAAGAAGAAGATGAAGATGATGAGTCCCATCGGAGACCTGAGGAGAAGATGGAGACGGAGGTAGAGAAGGACGAGCTCAATGAAGCAGATTATGAAATTATTGATGCAGAGGAGGAGAGTCAGGCCCGCCTGGCTGCGGAGCTGCAGGGCATGGACTGGTTCTGTCACACCTGTGGATGTCTGCTGCTAGAGGATCAGTGCAGGTCTGCAGAGCATCTCGATCACCAGGTCTGCTCAGTGGAAAAGGCCTATGAGGATGTCAAGGTCAGTGAAAGGGGTTAAACCTTGGATATGAAGTTATTTGGGGTTAGATTTGCATTTTTCTACTTTTTGACAGCAGGAAGACAAAAGACAGGAAGTGTCCAGATTACATCAGATGTCCTTCATTAACATGAATCCATGCAATATAATAAAAAATAAAAACTAGGCTGCATGAATCACATGTTGTTTTGTTGTTCAGATATGTTTTGCCCACATATCTGATTATGTTTTGTAAACTCAAAGTAAAAAGCCTAACAGCTCATATCTCACATATGAGTCAGAATGTTTTGCCCAAAGAAAGATATTAGGATTAATAATTTTGAATTACAGTTTCTCCACTGACTCAACTGTTAGTTGATCATATTCGTATCCAATAAAATGTGGGTTTACACTCAAAGTTCGTGAACATTTTTAATTGTAAATTAAAAACAAAGTATTTCGGAAATAAGGAAATGTATTGTAATTTATTGTCATACAGTAGTATAAAAAGGTTATTATGTATCTTTTTTATGTGGTATATGCGCAGATATGTGTCTCTTTTACAATAACCAGAACACTGAAGTTCTCTTAAGTTATTTTTTTCCGTTAATGTTTGTCCACATCCATCAGTACTCGACACACAACTTTCCCAGGATTTCCTATCTGTTAAACTCCAATTGACTTAGTTTAAGACATGTAAAACTATAGCTAAGACTAGCAAATTAGATTAATGCAAGCAAATGATAATGTTTGGGGGGTTAACATTTCTTTTTACAACCTTTGACTATTTGAAAAGGGTGATAAAAGGTCACGTATTGCTGGTGGAGGTTCCCGCATGGTGTTTAGTCTTCCCAATTTTTTTTTTACAGAATCCCACAAAAAGGCTTTTTTCCCCTTCAGTGTCAGCTCTGTACAATTTGCTCTTTATTTAAAAATGAATGTGGCCCATTGAGGGAGTAGTCCTCTTGCAACCAATAGATTGTGGGTTTGATTCCAGTTTCCTCCTCTGCAACATGAGAAAGTGACTCAGGGCAAGGCACTCAGCACCCAGATTGCCTGCCAATCTGTGTATCAGTTTATGAATGCGTGCATTTGTGAGTGTGCATGTAAACGCAGCTCCACTGGGTACTTTTAGTGGTTAGCATATTAGCTCTTTCTAACTTCTCTCAATGTATAGTTAAAATAGTTAGCAGGCCTCTTTAAACCCACACCTGGAGACTGAGTTCAGCAAAACAAGCTCTCTTCTGATTGGTCCGTTTGAACAGCCGCTATCCAATCAGTTCCAGGTGTTTATATTGTAAAATGGAAACTCAACAGGCAAATGCAGAGAGCGGTTGAGTTTTATGTACAATCTGGATGATTTTGCATTGGAAATACAAAATATTTTCTTCTATTGTACAAACGCTTTTTCAGGCATTTTTGTTGTGCAATGCTACAATGAATGGAACAGAATATAATCGGCCTTTTTGCTTTCTGACAAGCTGAAATCAAACAGCAGTTTGTTATCACACATTTCCTTTACTTTATTACAACATGGGTCAGTAATGTGCATATTAGCAGGGCTACGTTTCACATAATTCACAAGGCTTGAGTTACTCAGATATAAATCGTCCACTGACCCTGTGAGACTCTCAGACTGCAGCCAGCACATTGACTTGTTATGATGCAAAGCTCCACTTTGATGGATGAAAAGGCTCGGTGTGACATTAGGAAGCAGAGACTGACATGCGATCTGTTCACCCACTCTTGTTTTCTGTCTCATGATCAGTAAGGCGTCACAAAAAAATGTTTTCATTTATGACTATACCTTCTAACGATCAGAGAAAAGGATTTTGCGTGGAACTGAGAATCCGCAAAAGCTTCGACTTTGCAAAACAGCTCCACGAAACGTGACCCTGCAATCAGCCTTTTCCAATTGCATCCCTGCTACATTTCATCGTGTAATTGAGAGTAAATGAAAGAAAGGGAAGCTGATGCGAACTTATAATTTCCAGATGATATTTGAACCGGGCTGAGTGTTTATGTGACGCCGTATTTATGTAAAACTCTGACAGCTTGACAGCGATTGAGGAAAAGATCAAAGCTGCAACGCAGCGGAAAGAAGTGCAGCCCATTCAGACCCTCCACATAGCAGAAAACCGATCCCGACAAGTTAACCAAAACAACTCAGCAAATCTGAATCCGGGCCAGTTTTCTGAGGCTAGAATGGACTCTCCCCTCCCTCGCCTCTTAACACAGGCAGAGAGAGCAGACTCACTCATTCAGGGTAGCCTGTGAAGACGTTTCTGTGGACTCCTGCTGTCAGGGAATGATCAGTGTCCGGAGCTTACAGATGAGGATGGAAGCTGAAACACTTGGAACGGGTTCAGTCCTAGGAGGTAGCGCCGTTCGACAGTTTCTATACCGCTACCATTGGGATTTCATGTGACAACAAATACAAAGTGGTTCATAAAGATGTACATTTGTATTCAGAGCCCTTTTTTTGTCTTTTGTGGTACATCTCTATCAGATTTACTAGCATAAAGACAGAATGTTTTGCTGATTCTTCTTCACAACAAAGCTCAGACAGATTGGAGGCAAAGCATCTGTGAACATCATTCTTGAGCTTGTCGTTGAACCACCTGAAGATGCTGTAATGTTTACCATTCTATTTTAGCTCAGGCTGCAATTTTGTGTCATTTTCCTGGTGGAAGTCGAACCTCATCCCTCAATCTAAAGCCTCTGTCAGGTTTTGTTTCATGTCAGCTTGCATTTGCACCTTTCATCTTCCTGTCACCAGCTTCTTTGTTTCCGTTTATGAAAGACACAGTGCTGGCTCCACATGTTTCATGGCGTTGAAGGCGACATGCAGTGTTACTTTCCCACCACAGTGGAGTTTTTATTTGGGCCAAACATGTTCAAATTTGGTCTCATCTAACCAAAACATATTCTTGTAGGGTTTTTTCTACATGATTTATGGCAAAGTTGAAATTTGACTTGTCAGGATTTCCTTCTTGCTCCTCTTCCAAATGATCAGATTTGCAGAGGGTAAAATATGGGTATAAATAGGACATAGAGCCCACTATATATTGTGCATATAACCTTGATTGTTCTTTTATGTGATGCTCATTATGACTCTGCACCTACCTTATTGTTCTCTTAGGTACAGAATATGTTTGATCTTGTCTGACAGGAGACTTTGGGTAGCTGGATCTCAGAGCTTCAAGCCAGATCAGAGAACATCGAGGACCTGGTGTCCGAGCTGGAGCTGGCCTACAACTCTGTAGAGGTACGGTGTTTTTAGCATCTGGTCGCCGTGCGAGCCGGTGTAATCCAAACACGCTCTCTCTCTGTCTCGACTCTCCTGTTGTCCTAGGACCAGTTCACGGAGAGCCAGGCAGCCATGCGGGCGCAGAACGAGGAGATGATGGCTCTGGTGATGGAGCAGTACAACACCATGTCCATCAGCATGGAGGAGGAGAAGAAAGCCAAGCTGGAGCAGCTCTATGACAAGATCGTCTCCTACCAGGAGAACATAGACTCGGCCAAAACCACTCTGGATACCACGGCCAGGGAGGCTGAGACGGACGCCAGAGTAAGTCCTGGACACGCGCTTGACTGGATTTATCGGTTTGGTAAATGATTCAAACGTTGTAACAAAGATCTTTAATCTTTTCTGCCACCAGTCGTCAGAAGACATTCACGCAAGGTATTTACACCGTTTCTTGCTCTGCACATGCAAAACTTGCTCAACTTGTTCAGCTCCACAAGATACATTGTGTACTGATTTAATTTCCTCTGACATTTGCACCATTCAGACACTTATATGACTTTTAAATTAAATATTTTGGCACTTTTTTACAGTATTTTGTCTGAAGGGCACTTATTTCCCTCCTGTTTTGTTGAATCAATGAAAGATAACATTGATAGATGTATAACATTTTAGCACCACAGGGTGATTCCCAAAGAGCTACTAGCTGACAGCTTCCTTCTCAGGTCCAGTGTTAAATCTTTGCAGATTTTCTTTTTTGATAAACACTAAAAAACCCAAAGAGCCCATAATAAAATCACTTTAACAGGCTACAAAATGTCCGGCTTTCTGAAACTAAACCCAAACTAACTCATCCTGACTCCAAACATTTGTACGGACAGACTCCAAACTGCTCTGGACTCAGCCTTGACGCTGGAGCTGGGTCCTAAGGGGACTGCTGGTGTTCGAGGATTACACCAAGACCAACTCCTCAAGTTCAAACCTCGCACAGCGCAAAGGGATTCCAGGTAGCTCTCTCTCTCTCTCTCTCTGCACATGAATCTTCTGCATGTCTCTGTCTGTGTTGCATTTGTTCCGGTTGCTGATGGTGTGATTCCCTCAGTGCCCCAGAGGCCCACTCTGCAGCCCCAGGAGCGCGGCTCAGCCTCCGGCAGCAGCGTCACCGTTTACTGGAAAGTCAGTCCAGGAGACATCATAGACTGCTTTCAGGTCTACTGCGTGGAGGATCCACAAGGAGGTGAGAACAGGGAGTTAGTGGCAAGTTAGAGTTGCCACTAACTCCCTGATCAAATCAGGGAGTTAGTTATTTTTAAAAATGTCTCTCTATATATATGTATATCTATATATATACTTCCATTGGTGGATTTTACTGCGTCCAGCTGTGTCAGAGGAATATCGCGTGACGGTGAAGGAGAGCTACTGCGTTCTGGAGGACTTGGAGCCTGACAGGAAGTACAAGGTGTGGGTGATGGCCGTCAACTACACAGGCTGCTCTCTGCCCAGTGACAGACTCATCTTCAGAACAGGTCAGCACACATCTTGAAGTTTAATTTTCTTTTCATTTGGGCTGATAAAACGGCAGAATCTTTTTGTTTTAATTCTCTTATTTTTACGCCGGAAAGAGCTTGAATTTTATATCCAGTGTTTTAAATGTTTCCTGCCTTCCTGCTGTTGTTTCTGGCAGCTCCTTCTGTGCCAGCGATCGACACAGAGCACAGCAGCGTCATGTGGGACTCCGCCACGCTGAGGTGGAGCTCAACTAATCCGTCTCCAGGACTGAGTTACACTTTGGAGTACTGCCGACAGTATGAACTGGAGGGAGAGGGACTCAGGTGGGGATCTCCTGGTGGGAATGACACACATCTTAAACAGTTCATTTCTGGTACCAAAATATGGATGTTCTTCAAACAATTTTGTCAAATTACAGCCACAAACTTCTATGTAATTCACTGGGAATTTATCTCGGGGACCAACACAAAGTAGAAAGAAAATGATATGTAAAGTTTTTAATTGGTTTTACAAATACAACTCTGGGGGGAAACAAACGATGTATTTAGATCCCTCTATCATCCCATCAACTCTGAGTTGCTTGATTCTGTTGAAGAAACGCATATCCAAAGCAAGATGCTGCCACCACCAGGTTTTGCAGTAGGGATGGTGCGTTCAGGGTTCAGGGTGCGGTGTTTGTATAAAGTCCCAAAAGTTCAATTTTGGTCCCATTGGAGCAAGGTATGTTCTTCCATCCACATACATATATGACTTTAGTAAATTGAAAATAGCTTTTAGCGGCTTTATTTTAACAATAAATTTGTTCTTTATTGAACATAAACATCGGATTTGTGGAGTGCACAACTAATCGCCCTGCTGGATTGATACTGAGATTAAACTATTCATGGGTATCAGAGTAAAGGGCACTAATGACATGTTCAAGACAAACTTTTAAGATTTTTTGCAAAAAAACTGTCAAAACATTTTGTTTTTCTATTAATTACCAGTTTCTCAGTATTTCTCTTCTTTGTGATGGTCGATCACACTAAATTTCAATTAAACAAAGTGAACCTTTGTGGTTGTAACCCAACAAAAAGTGAAACATTTTAGAAGGTGTGAATACATTTGCAAGGCACTCTATCTTTACAGTGCATTTTTTTCTGTTACATTTTATTATATATAACATACAGTACAGACCAAAAGTTTGGACACACCTTTCTAATTCAATGGGTTTTCTTTATTTTCATGACTATTTATAAGGCAAGAAATCCCACTTATTCACCTGACAGGGCACACCTATGAAGTGAAAACCATTTCAGGTGACTACCTCTTGAAGCTCATCAAGAAAATGCAGAGTGTGTGCAAAGTAGTAATCACAGCAAAAGGTTGCTACTTTGAAGAAACTAGAATATAAGGGCTATTTTCAGTTGTTTTACACTTTTTTGTTTAGTGCATATTTCCACATGTGTTATTCATAGTTTTGATGCCTTCAGTGTGAATCTACAATGTCAATAGTCATGAAAATAAAGGAAACTCATTGAATTAAAAGGTGTGTCCAAACTTTTGGTCTGTACTGTACATGTCAAAGCAATGCATGTGCTGCATGTGGTTGTGTGTTTTCAGATCGCTCACGGGAATCGAAGGGTGTGAGCAGACGGTCGTCCTGCAGCCGAATGAGAACTACCTGTTTTACATCAAAGCTGTGAATCAGGCTGGTGCCAGTGAGCAGAGTGAGGCTGCACTCGTTTCCACTAAAGGTACAAAAGCCTTAAATCTCTGTATTTGTTTGTGGCTGTTTAATTTCTATGTAGTTTTGCTCACATCTGTCTTGTTTTTAGGGACCAGATTCCAGCTGCTAAAGTCCTCTGCTCACCCGTCTCTGAAGCTGTCAGATGATCACGCCAAGCTGCAGTACTCCCATGACGCTCACCACGCCACAAACAAGGAGTATGCTTGACCCAGAAACAGCTGCTTTTCGTAGCCTGTAGGTAAAATTTTATGTAGCCACAGTTTGTTTGTTTCCAGGTGTCTGTCCATCCTGGGTGAGTTGCTGCCTCCACGAGGGATCTACTACTGGGAGACACTGGTGTCAGAAAGTCCAGCTTACAGGCTTGGAGTAACGTGCAGTGCAGATAATCTGAAGAGCGCACTCGGGGAAAACAGCTCCTCATGGTGCTTGCAGTGCAGTCCTGGACCATCAGGGTGTGCAAAGGAAAACCACTATTCATTATGAAGGAACTTCTTGTTATGATTTGAGTCTAAAGTCTTTACGCTCCTCTTTCTGTCCAGCTGTAGGTATCAGTTACTCCACAGCGACGTTCAGTCCTCCGTGTTTGTCACTGAGAGTCCTGAGCGAGTGGGAACCCTCCTGGACCACCAGCTGGGATGTCTGTCTTTCTACAACGCCCACAGCGGCCAGTTGTTGGGCTCCTTCCCGCAGCGCTGCGGCCAGCCCTGCCGCCCTGCTCTGGCCCTGGATCAGCCAGGCAGCTTGCAGGTCTGCATGGTGCCGGAAATACCCGAGTTTACAAAGGACAGCTTGCTCTGACACTCGCCTCGCTCACTGTAAGGTTTACGAAAAACACTGGACATTTATTGGTTTTATATGATCTCAGTTTGTAATGACTCAAAATGACCACTGCTGGAGAATACCGTTAGTAACCTGATTATAAATGTGCGTTTTTTCTAAAACATACATTTACAATCAAAACTGATTTCTTAGAAGCAAACTAAATTAAATGTGTTATTATATCTTATAGCAGAAGTTATAAACCTCCCCTTCGCACCAGACTGTGACAGCAATGTGACATAAAATCAGCCAGAACATGTCGCCCACAGTTTTAAATATGCTCCAAACCTCTGTGGTGAGATAGTTATGGGTCGGTGTCATGGTGACTAACTATCTGGGTTTGGGTGCTGCATGGAGCTGTGGTGGTTTATCCGTGAAGTGTGGCCCAGACACACCTAAACGTCTTGAGCAACTGAGTTTGGAAAGGCGAGGTTGTGACACCAGCTAAATGGCGATGACTCAGCTGCAAAAAATAAAAACAAAAAAAAACAACAGAATGACTCCAAACTGCTGAAGTGAACAATTCACACTCTGAAAAACAAAACACTAAACACCCTCCCTCTTCTCGCTCTTCTTGCACAAAGAGCTCAACATGTGCAAAATGTGAAATTTGGATGCGCACACCTCCAAATTTCACATACCGTTTGACAGAGTTCGTGGGGATGAAATTTAGTTTCAAAATGTGTTTCTCTTGCTCCTAAAGACAACTCCTGGCATGTTCAGCAATGACGAAGGATGAGGAAGAGGAAGAAAACATTATGACTGTAGTTCCCTCCCGACACATTATCACCAAAGTGGTGGTGGAGGTGCAGAAACCTTCCATGTAAAACCAATGTGATTAAATTTAGTGAAGCTGTTACAACTGTAGTCAAATAGTCTTGGACATTGGAGAGTCTCAGTGAGGGTGACCTAAGTTTTCAGATTATTTTGTTTTTTCAAGAGACAATGGAAATGCTGTGGTAATTTTGTAACGACTCATCCATGTTTGAGTTTTGTACTGTTTTAAAACCGTTTTATGTTTTTCTACATGTTACATGATCTGGTGGGCATGTTGTTAAATCAAACATCGTTTGCATTTTGTGTATGTAGTTCAGGGCTTCTCTTCTCATAGTACGACTGTAAGTTTATACTTCCAAGCTGATAGTTGCACCTTTCAAACTGTTTCATACTGTGAAGTTTTTTGTTGTGGCTCTTTGTTTGTTTTTTGTAAATAACCTTTTTAAACAGAAGTGGTGTCTCGTCAGCCTTATGTGTTACTGAAACTCTTTATTTTTCTTATTTTGTAAAATAATTTTCTTTTGTGAAAAGTCAGAATATTTTCCATCGACAAAAAAGAGATAATTTGTTGGTTTAACGTCATTTCACCACTAGAGGGCCGCAACACGCCGTCTGCTGTAATGTTTTCCTGTACATTTTCCCTAGAAATCTCCTGCACAAAAAGAAATAATAAAACAAGGCCTGACTTCACTCTAAACCAGTACGATGAAAAGGACTCACACATTTGTAGAAATACTAATACTTACTGATCTATTTCACTAATTCAAACTTCTATGTTAAAAATAAAAAGGCCTTTTGAAGCCTAACATCACCCACTGTTGTACTTTTCCAGAGGCGACAATGTTCAGTTATTTTGCAGCCACTCACACCTTTTCTAAGCGAGGAGAGAAAGTGGGACAGAGGAAGCCACACACATGCAACCTATCAGGACACTTAGTGGCCTCGGCTTCAGGAGTTGGACTGCTCTGCTGCTGCCTGACTTTTCTGAAATTATGCTTTCTGCCTTCCTGTAGGTGAGTGGCTAGGAGATTTTTGTTGGTATAGCTCAAGTAAAAATTAATGTTTTGTAACAGGGAACGGTTTTAGTTCAATTTTCTAGTTTTTCCTAAGAAAAGAATGAACACCTTGAAATTGATCACAGTTGGATCGGTCTACAGTGCCTTGGGAAAGTATTCAATTCAAAGTACTTTTATACTATTAATCTCAAAGGGAAATTATATTCCTAGCCATTTAATGTATCGTAGCTCAGCCACAAGCCTCAGAGTATTTCAAAGAGATTTTATACAATAAACCAACAACAAATTGTGCTTATGGCAAAGTGGGAAGAAAAAATAAGTTTTTCCAACTAATAGTTGTACTCTGCCTCTATATTCCGACACTCCTAAATAAAATCCAGTACACACAGGGGGCATAACAGAAAGGCCAGGGGAAAAGTAGCGGAGAAGTTCTCGCTATAAAACAACATCTCAAGCTTCAAACATCTCACATCTGAAAATGAATAGTGTGGAACAGCTGCACATCCACCCAACTGGTTGAAAACAAAAATCATTGTTAAAATAAAGCCAAGTTCAGTTTGGCTAAGTCATATATGGAAGACAGCAAAAGTATACAAGGTGTTCTTCTCAAGTGGGAGCAAAATGTAACTTTTTGCTCTTCATGCTACCATCGTACATCATGTTGAACACTTCAACGTCACGCTGTGAGGAAGGATGTTTTTCTTTAGCAGGTCAGAGTTGATGGGTAGATAGTTTCAGCTAAATTCAGGACAATCTCTGTAAAAACCCCAATAAAAACACTGACATTTGTATTTGTAATGAACCCAAACATGAAAAATCTCTAGAGGTATTAATACTTTTGCAAGGCGTTACAAAACTAACGCACCTCAGCAGGAGCCTCTTTTACAAGACCAACTTAGCCTGTATCTGATGTCAACAAAAGCGTCATTTTTCCACATCTGCAGCCAAAACCAGACTGAAGTTCTGTGTCTCTTCCAATATCCAAACAAGGGACCACATTTATCGGAAAGGTGGGTGTTGTTACGAGAAAGCACGAGGCGTCCAAAAACCTGTCCGTGTGAACTGAAGGAATCATTTTCGCTGTTTACGGATAAATGTTTGGAAATGCCACCAGAAGTCTGTTTGGTTTGCAAAAGAAAAAAAAAACCCCACAGATGTTGTTTCTGTTTGGTACTTTTTGTATTTAAATAATGTAAAGGCATGTTATGAACAAAATCAAGAAACATGGGAAATATCATTTATGAAGTGTGTATAAAAACTCACAGGAACATTTGGAAGAAGAAACCAGCAGTCATGAAGGCACACTGCAACCATCTGTTGACTGGCAGCAAAAATATTTCTAAAAGATGGCGCTGTAGAGGGAATGTAACACTGAATGTGAGGAAGTCTGGTCAGAAGATGGAAAAGATGGGGTTTGTTAACGCATGAAGAACTTCATAGTACTCAGTCCATAAACAAGCAAAGCAGCTAATGAGACTTACTTGGGTTTAAACAGAGGAAATAAACAGGCACAGCAAATCACGCAAAACATGGCAGAAAAAAATAAATAAATGTGCAAAACCAGCTGCATAGAAATGAAGGCAACAAACGAGGTGGTTTGATTGTTAAATGTCACAATAAGACACACATATGCACACACACAGAATTAGTCCCAAATGTTATGCGTGAGCAACTCGATTTAAAGTGCAAATCCTTAATGTTTTTGACAAAAGCTGATCAGCCCTAATAGGAGGAAATCGCAACAAAGCAATTATAATCATCCTATTTAAAACTATGCAAGCAACCCTCAACCAAAAAAAATAAATAGACTAAATACCTGCCATCCTGATTGCATGCAGACTTTAGATTTACTACTGCAAAAGAAATTACTGACCATTTTACAGCCGATGTCAAAATCTGAAAAAAAACATCTTGTGCTCTCGGTATTTACCCTCCAATGTAAATAACGCTTTTTAAATGGACGGATATTAAATATTCTCAGGCTTTAACAAAAATCTGCACCACAACACAGACTGCAAGAGATCAACTCAAACAGGAAGAACTTAGAGGTTTATCCCTTTAAATAAAATCAGCAGAACGGTAAAAGAAAGGCAGTCTGCACCACTAATATTCCTCTCTGGACGTTTCGGTTCCTTTGGCGTCCCTTTCAATATTTCGCGTCTTCGTCATCCCGCACCACTTTGTAGATTTCCACTCTTGACCACATGCATGCTCTCTTCATTTTTATAAATACATCTCACATGCACTTTTCCTTCGTTTCTGATGAACATCTTTAAAATCTATCGTCGTTGTCATAAAAATAGTCTCTTAATTATACAGTCTTAATAACATGATTAATGAAATTCTTCCATTTCAGCCACAGTAGTCCCGTTTCATGAGCTTTTCCCCCCTTCTCAGTATGTTGGGTTTGGTTGAGGTCAACACGGCGGTGCCTGGCGAGTCGTGCAGCTGGATCAGAGCTGGAAGGTCGGGCGTTATGCCGGGGTAGAGTTCTTTGAAGAAGACATACAGGGTTTGGGTTCGGTTCTGTGAGGTTTGTGTTGTGGGCTGCTGCGAAGGTTGTCATCCATCTACAATTTTAAAAAAAAGCAATTCAGCTCTTTGTGCAAATATCTAATGTAGAAATTTACCAAGAGACACTTAAAAACCCCATTAAAACGATTGCCTTACTGATTCCAGGATCTCTAACAACGTTCAAATGTTCCCAACAAATTAGGAAAACACAATTTCTGTGTTCCTGCTTCACTGTTGCTCAACCATCAACTATGCCACACACTGCGGATGTACAGTAGTCTCTATATTCTATATCTATTTCAGCCTGACTGTGGACAGGAACACACCATCTTTTGTTTTCAACTGCATGAAAAAAATATGTAAATAAAGAGATTTTTTTCCTAAGTGAAGCAGATGGCATTTTACACATTATTTTAACCTGGTGTAACATTCTGTATCAGAAATGTTCACAAGTCCATTTTTCTCATTGCATGCATGTCGTCTAATCAACGATCTAAAGTTATATAACACAGTGTTCAGTTACAGAGTAAAAGAAGTTTGGTAAAAATGATGAAGCAGCAGGAACAGATTCTTCTGAGCTGATAACAAACCTGTGAACATCACAGGCTAAAACAGCAAACAAACAAAAAAGTTTGAGTCACTGGGTAAAGTCAAGTCTTGAGTTTTTAAAGTGTAAATATTCCAGTCACATCAGGTCAGTTTGGCCTCAAAGAACATATTTCTGCAAGATAAGATGAAAAGATGCTCATATTGCCTAAATCTTTGCTTTGCCTAAATGTGTCTTTAAGCTAATAACAACAAGGCTAAAAACTTTTGCCACTCCCCTTAGCATCACTAAATATAACGATCTGGCCTTAAAAATTCACAATTTCCTCCTAGCTTCCTTCAGCCAGTCTACATGTACAATTTGGAGGTGTGGACGCTTCTCTCCAGCTCAGAGCTCTACCATTAAGATGCACAGTATAATCAAATCTCTAGGGAAACGGTTTTTTTCTGAGAATTGTTTGGATTGTTCATTAGATTTGCTTGATGAGACCCTTCATGTTGCAGACAGGAAGACATATCAGGTTAATCTGAGCGTTGCTAGCCCTACTAGCTAATCCTCATTAAAATTATCTGAAGACAGAGCCACACTGGTATGAACTAGTTAAAAATCATGTATGAGAAAGAATTTGCAGACACCAACTACTGCTTTATTTTTAATGTTGTGTTGCCGACTTAATATCTAAATACACGACTGTGTTGGAGCCTGCTGAGAGCATCCAATGAACAGAAGAAGAGAAATGGAAAGCAGAAGCACCTTTTCTATTAAGTTGGACTCTTTGTTTACAAGCTGTGTTAGTTTCTGCAGATTGGCATCCATTGTTTCCTGAACAGGTGGAAGCAGACCTGGAGAGAGGTAGAAGGAGGATGATACACACAGAGAAGAAGAAACAAAAGTCAGCAAAATGAGAAAGGTTTGATGAATTAGAATAGAAAAGTAAAGCAGGTGCAAAGAAGCAAAGAGGTGATTGTGTTAGTTTTGCATCCTCGTTATTGACGTGATTTCAACAAGATTAGGTCCTACAGAATATTTCCACTGCATGCAGCAATCTTACGGGGTTTATCTGGACTGAAGTGGGCTGCGAGGACGTTGTCACAGAAACGAGTGAGGTTGTCCAGCTGTCTGAGGTGGCTCTGCAGAGGGCTGCTGGGCAGGTCTGCTTTGTGAAGCGGAGCCAAGAAACCAAACGCAAAGGCATCCAGACTGGTTGGGCTGTGTAAACGACATATCAACCTATGTAGAGATAATAACTTACAGAAACGCTTAAAACTGATTTGCTAAAAGGTGATTCAACTCACGAGCTTGTCAAAGAAATAGTCTGCAGTTCCCAGTCTGTAGGAGAGGAGGTTCAGGCACTCTTTAGCATCACTGTAAATCTGATGTGAAGCAGAAAAAAAGCATCACCCATGAAATCCCGACATCTGACTGGAAACCAGCTGGAGCCGATACAGCTTTGGACGGATTTACCTTTCCCTCCACCTCAGAGATTCTGTGCAGCAGCCCCTCTCCTCTGGTTACCAGGATGCGAGCGAGGGCGACATTTGCAAGGCGACTCGGAATGAAAAGGTTTAGCGGGAACGGTGAGCGGGAAGCAAACCACGGCCGTGTCAGGTTGCTGTAGTTCTCTGCATCCACCCAGAATGTGTGGAGCTGTGGGAAACAAAAACATCGTCTTGAAATTGTCGTTGCATTTTTTTAATTTGAAAACAAAAAAAGGAGAGAGGTAACGCTGGTACCAGAGCTGGTCGCAGTTTCTCCTCAAGTAGAGCGATGTAGGCCATTGTGTCTGCTCCCTGTCTGGCTGTCAGCTCGTAGTCTGCATTAAACCTCTGCAAGAACAGAACAACACTAAAGCATATTACTGCTCATTCTGTCAAATACGCGTGAAAAATCTTATTTTCTTCTTTTAGGTCTGTTGGGTTTAACAGCACTGGTACAAAATCACCTTAAACTGCTTCTGGTTAGTAATGCAGCCACGACAGCTGCTGATGTCTATTCTTCACATTGCACAGGTTAAGTTGCAAGCACTGTGCTGCCAACTAGTGTTCAGAGTGCAAACTACAACTGGTGTATGCTGTAGTTAAATTTCAAAGCCGTGTTTGGCAATAGAAGCAACAATGAAATAATCTAAATAGTACCCAAAAGTGGTAAATATGTTCAATTACCATTATGCCCAAGTAAACCATGCAAAGCTGCTTATACTATCCTAATATTCTGTTATTGATCAAATAGAAATCATAAGATTATTCTGATTTCATGTAAGAAACAGCAGCTATACAATTGGGGTGCACCAATTACTGTTTTCTGGCAGATCAACGATCTTCAAAATGTCTGACCTGCATATACCTGGTCAGACTCGCTAAATTATCAATAATGGGAGGACTATTGTTAACCGCGGATGTGCAAACATGACCCGGTCAGTCAGCCCTCTCTCACAGCAGACCAAAAGGGGGACAGTGGCTGATTTTCAGACCTATCAGAAGGTAGAATAGATTGTTTTTTCATGTATCGGTTGGCTGATTTCTTGGTGCTCCCCTTCTTATATGTCTTTTTATATGGGGTGTGTAAACTGGTTTCAGTTGCATCACTGTGTAGATCCTGAACAAGCCGACCCAGTCACCTGTTTCCTCAGGAAGTTCAGAATCTGTGTTGGTTCCTGAACAACGGTGTCTCCACAAACCAGCTCTGGGACGCTCGCTGTGGACAAAAGAGAAAAAAATAATGAGCAGATTGAAGGTGATAATACAGATATAGAGATATAAAGCATTCTCACTAGAAACTAAACTTTCAGATTCTGTGAATAAGATATGAATACAGTCGATGTCTAAACAGTTTACCAATGTTTAAAATGCACAAACCACCTCAGGAGGGAAGAGCACTCTCCTCTCCTGTTACGGTACTCTGACCACAGAGCTGCACAGGTCAGGTCAACAAGACGCTGCGGCCCACCTGTTAAGGTTTTCCATGTCCAATCCACAGGAGAAACTGAGAGCTTCGCTCCCGAAAACTCTGCATAGGCCTGGAGGGAATAAAGAAGGAAAAACTGGTAAGAAAAAGAGAAAATTGATGATTTGATCAAATTTGTATCAAAAGGTTTTTTGCAGAAATGACAAATCCAGATAGAAAACATTGTCTAAGAACTGTTTTTAGGTCAATATTTTCAGCAGGATTCTCACAATTTATCCATTTCAAAATTCCACATTTTTCCCAGACAGGACAAAACATTTACATGTTTGGTTATATTCATCTTTCATACGTTACACTATGGTAAAGGACTATTTCACAGCTTTTCAGAATGGATAACATCTCCACTTGTCCAATCTGAACTGGATTATATTACAATACAGATCATTTAAAGCACAAACTGACATCTTTGAGACTTTTATTGTTGTACGAAAAAATTTACAAAAAAAAGTTTAATGGTTTTCAATTATCTGTTTGGCATCTGAAACAGAAGCCAGTTTAAGAGCCGCAGGTCGAGTTTTTAAACGTTGACTTGAAAGGGGTTCGCTATCAGTGACAGTAAAACTTTTACAGCTGCTGCATTTTGTTTGATAAAAAAAAAACGGTCGTCCATGTCTACTGAAAGATCCAAATTGGACATGAACAATAAGTGGCAAAATATGTAAAATAAATAAATATAAATGTTCTCAGATCAGTTTTTATTACATTTTCAAAACAGGGATTAATACCATAAAATATCTGATACGATGCATTTTTTTTTATTACTGAATCACATAAAGATAAGCAATATTGAACAAAAATACACTTGTACACTAAGATCAAATATACAACGTAATAAAAACTGTATTTGTGAAAATACTCTACACAGATTGGAAGAAATGTGCAACTGAGTATTTTTACTTAAACTCAAGAATAAGATTTAATCTAAAGTTGTTTCCAAATACACCTTTAGTTACATTTCATTGTAGGACACATATTTAATCTGTGTAAGTGTAAAGAAGTAAATGTCCTTACAGATATAGGAGGGGTTAAGAAAAGTGCATACATTTTAACTTCATATTTTAGTTGATGACATTTACTAAATATTTTTTGAGCAAAATGAGTAAGAACTAAAATGAGAACAGATTATGTGAAAAAAATGTAAAATTTTAGTCTAAATATTTTGACAAATATTAGGTTGAAATGTGCTGTTATCATTAACACTGTAGTTTATACGACAGACTTTAAAATACAGTAAATGACTATATTATGACTATAAATAAGAAAAAGTGCTCCCTTGTGGCCAGAGTTGTTACTGCATGTGTTCAATGACACAACAACACGTCCTACAGCAATCAAACGCTACTGTACACTTCCTGCAGGTTTAATAGCTGAATTATGGTCAGTGACTAGCTAACAAATAAGCTGACGTGAAGTCAAAAGAAATAAAAATAAGAGTTTTATCAGGCTGACCTTGAAGGACAACATTTATTCAAAAGAGGAGTGACTTCTGACAGGCAGCTACACATGAAGGACAAACCTCTGCGGGCAGCAGCTCTTTCTGTGCAGCTGCAGCATTTAGCCGGACAGGACATTTCATCTGTTCATCCCACAGAGCTTCCTTCCCACTGTGTCTAACAAAACTGCAGCAGCTACGTTAGCATCTAAGCTAACCAGAGGTAACAACAGGAGGCACTCTTAACGAAAGCAGAAAAAGGGACCCCGGCTTGTTAAAAGCTGCCGTGGACGAACAGGCTGAGTTTGTTGAGAGCAAACGGGGATCTTACCAGAACTACGAGAGAGTCGGTGTGGACAGAGGGAAGCCCCCAGTCTCCTCCCCAGCATCTCAGCTCCATGGCAGCCGCCATATTTTTGATTCATATGGAGCTGATGACGTCACGGCACAGCTGTCCTCAGACAAACAGACCAAAGAAACACGGGCGATCATTAACAAACAAGATATGAACTAATTAGGTGAAAAATACGATCACTGTGTTGAGCAAACAATGTTCAAAGTTATAAAAGAAACATTCCTCCGCGTTTTTACACCAAGTATAAAATAGTTTTCTTTTTAACTGAAAGAAAAGTAGAGTTACTTAAATCAGATGATTAATGTACACAAGTTTTACAATTTTATCTTTTATTTGGATTACAAAAACATCCACATTATTAAAAACAATATGTTTTTATGTTTTTATTAAAAACAGTATGTTTTTAATAATGTATCTAAATGGTATTTTGAAGGGAAAAACAAATGTTTTCAACAAAAAATCCAAAATGTTTACATTTGTTCACTTGTATGCAACCATTTGTGTATATTCGGTCCCTTACCTGAGTGAAAACTTTTGTCTTTCAGTCTTTCAGAATCGCCCAAGATTGAATGAATTGCTCTATGTTCTCTATTGGATTCAGGTCTAGACTTTGACCGGGCCATCTTAACACATGGTAAAACGTTCCTATACAGCTGTGGCTGAGTCGCTTTCTTCTACTGGAAGATGAACTATGGTCTCAAGTTGGTTCCAAACTTGGAATGCTGATTTATAACAATGTTGCTTTAAACATCGCCACAGCTTTATCCCTCACCTGGCTGCTGATCCTGGTCTTTATGATGCTGTTTGTTCAATAATATTCTCTGTCAAACCTCTGAGTGTTCACTAATTTATACTGAGATTATATTTTAGGGTCTGAAAACCAAAGCGCGCCGCACTTTTCAGGGTTTTATTTGGAAAAAAAAAATTTTTGAAAACCATGAACACTTTTTCTTCAACTTCAACATTATATTCTACATTGAATAGGTCCATATAAATCACAACATAAATTCAGGAATTTAATAAATCTTGAAAGCATTGAAGGGGTTTGGATACTTTGCAATGCACTTCGAGTTTTATCCCACAGCTGATATAATGCTGAAGTTTGCCAGCCTGTTTGGTCAGAGTCCAGAGAGCCAGACTCAGCCGGATGTTCAATGGAAACGCTCCGAGGAATGGTAAATGTCTCTCTCTGACTTAGACAAAACAGCTGTTAAAATATACTTGAGGTCAGCTAGAGAAAGCGTGAACCAGACATTGATTGTTCCATATTTCCACTCAAGTCTTACCCTGTTTGTCCTGCTTTTCCCGCAAGCCTGCACTAGATTAGAGAAAAAAAGGGCTGCAGTGGCATGTAGAGAACATTACCTGGAATCATAAGGAGACTGAAAACATCTGCCATAGATTTATACACACATCAGCAGGCTGTTTAAATATTACCCAAGGGGATCACATCCATTTCTGAGAAGAAGTTTCGCAATATCTGGGAAAAATGACCATTTCCAGAATATTAAATTTTTTTTTTCAGATGGATGGGTTTGTTTATAGAAGTTTTAAAATGTTTCATTTTAAAATACGAGACACACAAAACTCAAGAAATTCTATGTTTATCTTGCACTGAATATGCTCATTAGAACAGAAAATTCACCCGTGCAATGGAAATAATCACTCCAGTGCCTTGTTTTGCATTCAGATGTTTGCAATTACTGTAATGGTGATGATATTCTGACCAAACTGTATACATAAGACGGTACAGAGAAGCAACTCCCCCGCAATTATAACCAAACACCAGTACTCACCAGTGCCACCAGTGAGAAAGGACACTCCCCTTTACTTTAAAAGCTGTGTCTGTGGACAAAAAAACAACGTCTTACCTCTGCCTTGTGAGATTTGTCTGTTCACCTTCATCAGTCGACAGGAGACTTCTGAAGTCTTTTCCCGAGGTGTGTGCTTGGTGACTGGAATGTGTTTTAAAGCAGCAGCTCTATGGCTGGTGCTGCAGCAACTGCTGCTCACTGTCGCAGCTCAGGGTATTGGTAAGTACCGCTTCTGCTCTCATGGAAAACATATTTACCAAAGATTTTGGTAGTCTGTATCTATGAAACATTTTCCATTTCAACATGAGAAAAAATATGAGTGCAGATGCAGTAGAGGGTGAACTTAAAACAAGTTTTCCCCTCAACTTTAGAGTATGATGTTGTGATCTAATAACAAACCGACCTAAACGAGATAGTTTAGGGGAGTACATTACTGAGATCTAAGCTTTCCCACAGTCTGTATTCAACTTTTTTCATTCAACTTTGTGTCACTTTGTTTTATTCTTTGAATCCGTCATTTGTGTTTGTGCATGTAAGTGCAGAGCAAAGAGATTTGGTCCAGTGGACAGAGTTTACTGCGGCTCTATAAAAACACAGCAGGATGCTAACATGAAAGTTCATTTGCTCACACAAACATACATATATGCATGTACATCACAAAGGGTTACAACACAGTGACTCAGTAATTGGGCTGCACCACTTAAAGTCTGCCAGATGGAGTACTTTACCTTCATCTGCTCCCTACTGAAAACATTAATGTGATTTATTGAGATTTCACTTTATGAAGAGGTGCAAACTTATAAATTGTTTTCATTTTAAATTCTCTTACACATAGACATCTGAAAAGCTTGGTATACATGTGAAAACCTCTCTGAAGCTGAAGTGGAGATTAAAGATGCCACACATGTATCCAAAGCTGAATTATGCACTACAGTAGTTTGTGTTTGCAACATGCAATCCCACTAAATTACACTGAAAAAGGATTAATAAGCTCTTTGGTCCCTCTAATTTACTGCTTTGGTGTTATTTTATGTACAACCCACTCCTCTAACAGCTCTCTCCTGTGTTAGTCTACGACCTGCTGGTGTCTCCAGACTGCCTGCCAGACTTGCTCCAAGGAAGCCTGAAGAACAAAGGCAGGGATGAGGCCGTTCCTCCTCTCCTCCTTCAGGCTCCAAAACAGGGCCCCCACCTCTCTGTTCAGTGTGCTCAACCCCAAAGACAACAACAAGTACCTGGAGCTCATTGTGCAAGCCAAACTGAGCAAAGGTGGGTTTGTTCTGCCAACGCTTCATTGTTCTCTGAGTCCAATCTGGTTTTAATGTTTCTGTTTATCTCTCCGTCTCCAGTGACGCTTCGTTACCAGAAGACCGACGGCAGGTTTGGGACCACCAGTTTCAACCACGGCTCCCTGGCAGATGGACGGGAGCATCACGTCATGATGCACGCCAGCGGCCTCCAGCGCGGCCCACCTCGCCTTAACATCTACGTCGACTGCAGGCTCGCTCATACTGTGAATGACCTGCCGGCCGCGTTCGGGTCACTCCCACCTGGGCCCAACAAGGTGGCACTGAGGACCCTGCAGTCAAGTGGACAGGTGAATGAGAAATCTGTGGTGAGAATATGGCTCTGGCCGATCTTCAGGCTTTAATGCGCTCTGTTTTATTTCTCTATTAGGATAATCTGACAGACTTGAAGCTGGTTATTGAGGACACCATCGACAACGTGGCCACCCTGCAGGACTGCAGCATGGAACCTACAGAGTCTCTGCACCTGCTGGGTGTGTTGACATGAGCCTATGTTGTCCCAAACTGGTTGTATCTGAGAGTTTTTATGCTGATTTATAACTTTGCTCAGGTTTCCAGGGAGGCAGGGTGGTGCAGGGTCAGACCACCATGCAGGAGCTGAAGAGCATGCTGTCTGAGATGCGGGAGCTGCTCCACAAGCAGGTTATGTGTCCACTGCCTGCATTTGTCAGTGTGTTTCTAATTCATGGAAAGGGAGAAAACTCTCAGAGTTGCTCCAAAATAAAGTAAAAAGGATCACAATGGAGAGTAGTTTTGAGGGAATCATACTGGAAGCAGCTGAAGGTTAGAAGTTTTCTGGTTTCCCAGGATTTTTTTTCAATTTGATTACTATGGAGATCCAAATATGCTGCGATCCAATAAAGAAAAATTATATTTAACCAATAGTTTATTATATGTATAAATACTTTGATTTAAATAATAATTGTATTTATAAAAACCAGAAAACTGAAGGACTTTTTAAAAATATATATATATTTTAAAGTTGAACAGTGTCAACAAATTATTAATTTGCTTTCCTCTATTTCCTGTTTCCCTGGTGAGGGAAGTGATGCAGAGGCCAATATTTATCAGCCACTCTTCAAAATCAGAAAGACAAGAGCACATGCTATTCTTCCATCTTTGCATCCAAATATTAAAAAAAGAGAAAACCAATTAGAACTAAAACAAACAAGACCTCGCCCAAGATCATCTCATACACAGTGAGGTTGGTAAAAAAATATTTAAAGAACTTTAAAAAAAAAAATACAAAAAAATGATTCAAGTACTGGCTGTTGAGGCAATAAACGTGTTAGGTTCAATAAATGTAGAGGATGCTTAATTACCAAAAAAAACTCTCCAATACTTGATTAATGAGCAGCAGTGAAATATAGAGATTTTCCCAGAGTTCATTTCATGTAAAAACTCGCCATTGATAAAAGATTAGAATATCGGACAGTGAGGCAGAAACATTCTGCTGTTTTTTAGGTGGAAAATCTGATGTTTAAGATGTCATCATTCAAAATTTCCATTATAGCTGAAAGATAATATTGTAACAATGTTCATGATGCTCTGATGTAGATTAAGGAAACAAACTTTCTGAGGAACACCATTGCTGAGTGTCTGCCTTGTGGTAAGCAGTACAAAAAGGTCTTCCAACTTGATTGCAGTGTTTAAACTCTGTTGAAACAAGAGACATTTACTTTTTTCTGTTTTCATCCATGCACCCACAGGACTTGGAGGCAGTCCCACCAACCCTGTCCCAGGTCCGAGTCCTCAGCAGGTGGTCTTTCCTCCCCATCTGACTGGGTGCACACCAGGGACCTGTTTCAGACAGAACATGTGCATTTCCTCAGAGTCAGGGGGCTTCCAGTGTGCCCCCTGTCCTGATGGATACACAGGAGACGGGGTTCACTGTGACGACGTGGATGAGGTATGAATTATGCTTTTTAATTAGCGCTGCAGCACCTGGCAGTGCTCAGCTGTTCATAATCTTTCTTCTCTGTTTTTGAGTTTTAGTGCAGCTTTAATCCGTGTTTCCCTGGTGTCCGCTGTGTGAACACCGCTCCTGGTTTTCGCTGTGAGAAATGCCCTATGGGATACATAGGATCAGAGATCAATGGCGTCGGAGTGTCTTATGCCAAATCACACAAACAGGTCTAACTCAGCCCTCCCTGCTGTATGTTGTAGATCTTTTAATTCACAAAAATACCCTTCCTAGTATTTGTTTTTGACGTTTCCTCCTCTCGCAGGTGTGTGAAGACTTAGATGAGTGTCTGGGCCCACCTGAGAACGGAGGCTGCATCCCCAACTCCCTCTGCTACAACACTATTGTAAGACCCCTTTATGTACAGTGTGCCATTTTAATAGATGAGGACAGTTGTCTCTGACTGTGTCGTCCTCCTCAGGGCTCCTTCCGATGTGGAGAGTGTAGGGCTGGTTTCACTGGTGACCAGCTGACAGGCTGTCATGGCACCAGACTGTGCCCCAATGGTCAGCCGAACCCTTGTGACGTCAATGGGGAGTGCATTGTGGAGAGAGACGGAAGCATTAGTTGTGTGGTATGTGTTCCCAACAGGCATCGATGTAAGAATATATTTGTCACTGTAATATGTTATGATAAACTTTTTTTGTTGTTGTAATCTTAGTGTGGTATTGGTTGGGCTGGTAATGGTTACGAATGTGGGAAGGACACAGATATTGATGCATATCCAGACAATAGTCTTGTGTGCAGAGAAGGCAACTGTAACCAGGTACTCCATTCCTACATCCTCCTCCCATACTCACGTTTAACCCAAGCTTGCATCAGAAACTATTTTTTGTGTATTTTCCAGGACAACTGTGTGTTTGTGCCCAACTCTGGCCAAGAGGATGCAGACAGGGACGGGTCTGGTGACGCCTGTGATGATGATGCAGACGATGACGGCATCATTAACGTAGATGTAGGTGACTTAGCTCATCATATGCAGAGTAGATTCGGTGCCTTTCAGAATGATATTTGCACCTTGAATTTTAATATTTTGTGAGTTTACAACCAAAAATTTGAGTGAGGCTTTCCCATTTTTGCTGACATAAAGCATTCCTACAGCATGATGCTCTCACCACCATGTTTCACTAAGGGGCATGGCATGTTTTGGGTGTTTTGTTGTGATGTTCACATTGTACTGTTTTCTGTTTGAGCCAATCCTAGTCACGCCCCTCATTTCCGTTATTCCTCGCACCTGTGTTGCTTCCTGATTGTCTCCCTTCTTAAGCCTCTCTCAGTCGCAACCACACTGCCAGATTATCGAACGCTTTCAGCAAGTAGTTTTCCAGCACTCTTACCTCGCCCTCATAGCTACGACCACGCTTTGTTCCTCGGACCTGCCCCTTTTGCCTTGCCCTTGTCGGACTGTTACTATCGCCCTTCTGGATCTCGACCCACGCCTGTTTCAGTTACACCGCTCTCGCCCACTCCCACGGATTCTACCCTTAGCCCCGATCGTGCATGACCTCGGCCCGTCTGACTAAGGATTCGGATCTGCTGCCTAACTAGTTTGTACGCTGCCCTGCATCAGCGCTTCCCTCCCCAGGCACTTCCTGCCGAGCTCTGCGTCAGCGCAGCATCCGCGCTCCTCCTGGTTCCTCAGCCGATCACTTCAGTTGCTGATCGCCAAGCCAGTGCTGCAGCGGACGATCCTGCGTGCCCGGTTTAAGCTGCCTTTTAATAAATATCAGAGTTTTCTGCTCACTCCTGTGTCGTGGCTGATTTTCTGGGTCCCTCTAGTGAACCATTACATTTTGTTAGAACATTTTTAGCTTCACTTCAGAAATATTCATGTCTGAAGTGAATAGAGCTCTCTAAATGTAGAAGTGGAAGTGGACTTTCCCTGGCTTTAGCTCCTAAATTAGATATAATAAAGTGAGAAAGTTACAAAGAAGGCAGTAATCTGATAAAACCATTTCCTCTTAAGTGTTTTCATGTATAGTTTTTTTGTCCTATCTCTGTCACAATGTTAAAAGGTTCAAAAAGTACAAGGTATCTTTGCATGGAGCTGTGTGTAACGTGTTAAAAAAAAAACAACTGAATTTGTCTGTCCCAGGATAACTGCTGGCTGGTCCCAAATGTGGACCAGAAAAATAGCGATAAAGACATCCATGGCTGACGCCTGCGATAACTGCAGAACAATCCAAAATCCCTCACAGAGGGACACGGACAAGGACGGACTGGGAGACGAATGTGATGACGACATGGACGGAGACGGTAAGAGTGTGAATAATTAATTTGATGGCTGCTAATCAGATCGGACTGTAAGTTTATATTTTACATGTGGTCAGATTATGGGAAGTGGCCTTTCCTGGTTTTATTGCCTAAATTAGTTAAAAAGAAAAGAGGAACCAAGAGTGAAAGCAGTCATCTGATAAAAGCATTACCGGTCGGAGAGGATTTTCCAGAGTGCAGTCTGTCTGAACATAAGAACCTTCCTGTTAGGAGGATACAGACGGGAACATTTGTTATTGCCTTTCTGTGAAAAACATCCCCCTGCTTCTTTGGTGTCTGTTTCAGTCAACATCTTCTACCTGCTATATCTCTGGGTTTCAGGATATACTAGTACAGTAACTAGTAACTAGTAACACTGCTAGTACAGAGCAGTGTTAGATAAAAAAAAGAAACTCCAACGGCTCTACTAAATGTTTTTCCCAGAAACTTTTCCCTCATACTTCAGTTAATCTGCGTTTGGTGGGAACTCTGATTAACTCTGGTGGAAAATTCTTGCCTTTTGTGTTTACCTTTTGAAGTTTATTGTTCGGTGTTCGGCTTGGCGGTTCTCCCTCATCTTGGTCATTTGGTAATGCTTTCAACTCTGTGGTAGGATTGCTGAGAACTAACTCATGTCTGTCTCGTCATTTAGATAATTTTTTCCGTGGCAAGCCATTGCCAGGAACTGAAGACCATTGGAAACTATTTCACCATCAATTTGAAACAAACGCTGCCATCTGGTGATGCATTCTGACTGCCCTGTAGGTTACATCCAACCAGTCGCTGTGCTTTTAATCATGTTTCCAGGCTTGAAAAATGTTCTTGACAACTGCCAGCGAGTCCCGAACCCAGATCAGGCAGACAGGGACAATGACGGCGTAGGGGACTGCGTGTGACAGTTGTCCTGATGTGGCCAACCCTAATCAGGTAACAATAAAACACAACTAGAGAGATTTCGCTTCCATGTCACCCTCATCCAACTGAGTTTGTGCCACTCACCTGCAGTCGGACTCAGACGATGACCTAGTAGGAGATACCTGTGATGACAACATAGACAGGTACACCCTGCGTTACTGGATGATTGTCTTGAAAGTGTTTTTATTTTTATTTTTTTTTACCTGTTTTTTTTTTTTTTGTTATTGCCAGTGATGGTGACGGTCACCAGAACACGAAGGACAACTGTCCCACTGTCATCAACTCATCTCAGCTGGACACGGACAAGGATGGAATGGTTTCAAATAATTCTTTATACACCTGGTAATAATCACCGATTCATATAACTAATGTAGAGAGAACCAATCTGTAGTTTCTTTCTTGCAGGGAGATGAATGTGACGACGATGATGATAATGACGGCATACCAGACAGTGAAGATAATTGCAGACTGGTTCCCAACTCAGATCAAAAGGACTCAAACAGTTTGTGTTCATTTTTAAATTTTTTTTATTTATTATGTACAGTTTAGGGGAGAAGTTTGCATACACTCATCATCTGAAAAATAATGCTTGATCCATGAAATGATTACTTATCATGCAGAAATTAGGTGTGAATATGATGGACTTTTTTCATCCATTTAGAATCAACATCCTCAGTTACATTTGGACAAATGTCCCCTAGCAAGTTGCAGAGAAACTGCATGTGTTTTGTGGCCACAGGAAAAGTATCTAGAGCTTAGTTAAATGAGGTTGGTTTCCAGGCATGGACTTAGCTTTGAAACAGTCCACAGATGATCAACCAGGGTTGAACTTGGAGCCACTGCAACAGCTTAATGTAGACTGATTTATCCATACCAAAGTCTTTACTTCATCCACTTTGTGCAGCGCACCATCACCACTATGCGTCACTTTTCTTAAGTTTCAACCCCTTTTTGTAATTCCTCCAAGGAAACTTTTTGTCATCCTGGCCAAAAAGTGAATTCTTTCCCCCATCTGATCGTATTTGGCTTGTCCATGTGATCAGCTGAAAATTTCAGTGTAGCTTGAAGATTTATTCTTGTTCAGGGAGTTTATTCTTGTTCTGTATGCCATACCATGTCGACATAAAACTTGCTTCACTATAGATACTGGTGTTTAAGCACTTCCAGTTCATGAAAACTTAGGACCTGGTTGGTTCTCAGGTTGTTTCTGATCACTCTAACTAATATTATTTCATGTGGGCCAGACACTTGGGGTCAGGTGAAACGTAGGCATAGTTGGGTGTGCCAACAATGCAATGATACCAACAGACTTTAACACAGTAAAACTGACCTGCTTTATCGAGTTCAGAAACAGTTTTGTTGTTTGTTTGGGATCTTTCTCCTGTTGGATCACCACATTGTGTTCACATGTTACCTTCCAGCTGGTGATCTGAGGTGAAGTTAAAAACCTTGGAAGTTCTCCTTCTGTACCATCCAACAGTAAAAAAAAACCCCACATCATAATGCTGTCAATACCGTGCCTTACAAAGGACCTTGGTCTATGACTCCCCCAATGTCTACAAAACTCATGGGATTTCTCTGTAGCTTGCTAAATATATATGCAATATATTCTTATATATACACTCTCAGTGTGTATATATTGGAATCGGTGTGAATCATTTGGATCAACCGTGGATTAAATAAAATCCACAATAAACTGAAACTTGAAGTCATATGTTGTAAAACCATTCCACTTCAATACAAGAATACCTCAAATGAATCATTAAAAGGCCTAAAGTTAATTTAACATTCATACCCATGATGAGTGATTTGTACATTTCTGAGTGTAATTGTTCAGTTTTAGCGTATCTATGACAACCAAACTCTACTGATGTATTTTAGTGGACAAAGTTGGAGATGCATGTGAGGGAGATTTTGACAAGGACAACGTGATTGACATCATCGACCACTGCCCTGAGAACGCTGAGGTCACGCTGACCGACTTCAGAGCCTACCAGACCGTGGTGCTGGACCCAGAGGGAGACTCACAGATAGATCCCAACTGGGTGGTACTCAACCAGGTCAGCAACAAGGCTCATCTTACCTTTCTTACCTCAGACTTTTAAGCCCATTTGTAGTGGATTTTCCTCCAGAATGTCTTTCCTCATCAAAGCTCTTTCAAATTATTTTGTTAGAACTTATAGACAGCATATTTCCTCTTCCAGGGTATGGAGATAGTCCAGACCGATGAACTCTGATCCTGGCCTTGCTGTTGGTAAAAACTTGAGTATCTTTGTTTTGTCATGTCCAGTTTTACAATAACTCCAGCTATTTCCCATCTCCCTCCATGGATCCTCTGATCCAAGCTGTTATTTGTCTCCTATGTGCATCTCCAGGCTATAAAGCCTTCAGTGGAGTTGACTTCGAGGGAACCTTCCACGTGAACACAGTGACGGACGATGATTATGCTGGTTTCATTTTTGGCTACCAGGACTCGTCCTCCTTCTACGTGGTGATGTGGAAACAGACAGAGCAGACCTACTGGCAGGCTGCGCCCTTCAGAGCTGTCGCTGAACCAGGAATACAATTGAAGGTTTGCGTGACGTCTATTTCCATCGGTTTGACAGGAGTCCTCCTTGATCCTACATGGCTCTTCTTCAACAGGTGGTGAAGTCTAAGACAGGTCCTGGTGAGTACATGAGGAACTCCCTGTGGCACACAGGAAACACGACGGACCAGGTGCGTCTACTGTGGAAGGACCCTAGGAATGTCGGTTGGAAGGACAAGGTTTCCTACCGCTGGTTCCTCCAGCACAGACCGCAGGTCGGATACATCAGGTACAAGCAGACATGCTCCATCAAACATACTTTAAACACAGTTTTAGTGGAAGGCTAACCTGCTGTCATTGTTGATGTAAAATTTGTTTTCATTTTGGGTTTTTCCATCAAAATCTGTATGCACAATCATATGTTTTACCACTCTTCATTTGGTCCAAAGCCTTATAGCATAATGCATCTCAGCCTTATGGATTTTGTTGCCATGAACAAATATCTGGCAAAACTCTAAAGGTACATCTGGCCATTGTTAAGTCCATATTTTCTGAGGTCCAGGTCAATCCTGAAGCTTTCAATGGTTTACATGGCAGAAACCAGTTTTGATATTTTGGGATGATTGTTCACCCAAAAGTGTTCAAGTTTCTACCACCTGACCCAAACTGTTACTCTTTTAGGAAAGTAATTTGGATTGTAAACCCAAATGGTAAATCGGTAGCAAATCACAAACAGCGTGATTTGTGATTGTTGCGACAACAGCGTTGTGTTGCGAACACAACGCTGTGCTGTGAAATTCAACACAGCGTCACCTGGGGCAGTCACTTTCTATTAACGTCAAGGAGATTATTCTTCCCAAATGTGGAATCAACGACAAAGAGTGTCTGCATAATGTAAAATGTGATGTGAATGAAATAAAGCATTTTCCAATATCCAGTCAGGTTTAGGTTACACGCTTGTTCTTTGCTACAAAAGATTGAAGTTAGAGTTCAACTTACATTTTAGGGGGTTCATGCATTAATTCCAACCTTTGTGTAAAATTTAACCAAGAGATAATTCACAATAAATTATTATGCGGAAAATCTGTGTTTACAGATAGAATTGTTTCTTTTGCATCGTTTAAAAAAATTTACATATAACTCCAATATTGAGTGAATTTATATCTCTGACCAGAAGTGGCTTGTTTTTGTTGATTTTTTATGTTTTACTCAGAGCTCGTTTCTATGAGGGGCCCAAACTGGTGGCGGACACAGGGGTGATCATTAACACCAGTATGAGAGGTGGGCGACTGGGTGTGTTCTGTTTCTCTCAGGAAAACATTATCTGGTCCAATCTGAAGTACCGCTGTAACGGTGAGTGCCTGGTAACTGATAACGCTCTAGTAAATGAAAATGAAAGCTCTGATTATAGAAGTGAGATTTTTTTTCTCTTTTTCCTCTTTCAGACAACATTCCTGATGACTATCAAGCAACAGAAGGGGTAGAACACTGAAGGGGGATTTTACCACAAAGAAAGACGCTGAGATGTGTTGCTGTAGTAGGTCATAGGTCAGAGGAAAACGGAAGTGTTGGAAGAAAAAGAAACCATTTCAGTGACGGCATTTAGAGGAGCTGAACATTGTGTTTTATATCCTTTGTTAATTCAATAAGTAAATCAGTAGTTTTTCCTCGTGTTTATGCAATATATCTTCAGTTTATTAGTGCTGCTCAAACATAATAAGTTTTCAATGAATATTTCTTAAATATAATAAAAGCTGCCGTATGTAAAAATGTTTTTTTTTTTACATATTTGTTAAAACTGTCACCATGTCATGACAGTATAAAATGAGGAAGCTCAATTTTTTTCACAGATTATCTGTCTTATATTGTCACGACAAAGTGAGAGTTTTAACAAATATGTAACAGGTTTTTTTTTTTATTAAGTAAAAGTTACATACGGCAGCTTTAAGTAAAATAAATCTGGAAAACTACACACTATTAAGTATCTTTTAATCTCTGGAATGATGACAACTAGGTGAAAGGCTTGCTTGAACTCCAAATTTCAGTTTTAGGTTACACTATGCAAGTACACTCACTCGTATTCAATTAAATGTCTCTAAGCAAGCTTCTGGCACAATTTAGATGGACACTGATGGCTCTTATCAGAACTGGTAGCAAGTGGAAGAAATTTCTGCATCTACGAGTTTGAAGTTTCTCTCCCTGACTCGAATTAAAAAGTGAAGAAAAGCAAGTGCAGGTTATAATTTGTTGTATATTCTCCTGAACTATGGACCAGATATGCAGCTCGTCCTCAAGAGTTGTGCTTTCTGACCTTGTTTTTAACAATATGTAATTCTGACCCTGTGTGACCTAGATAAAATCCACGAGGAATTCAAATTTATTGAAGTTGTTGTATAATGAATAAAGGCCCTAAATTACTGTATGTCTCATCTGAACTTTTCTACTGACCTGTACACAGAAAACAACTGTCTGATGGCATGTTATGCATGTTTTATTGAAATAACGCGAGCGTCATGTCATCTATAACTTTGTATTTCAAACATTTTGGTCAAATTACTGTCAGTCAGAAACCTTCGTTTACAGTGGTTTTCAATGTCTTACTTTATTGGGTTTTTTTCCCTGTTTGAAAGCACCATTAAATTTCTACATTCACATTAATCACTGAAATGCAGAAACAAATGAATATCATTAAGAGTTTACAATGAAGCATAAGTTCAAAATAAAATGTCAGCTCTGTTGCTATGTATAATTCTGTCTCCTTCTTCGAAACATGTTAAGAGAGAGATCAGACAAAGAAATGTTTGAAGGAACTGTTCAGCACAAGCAAACAGCTTTGCAGTGTGATGTCATTTTTTTCTATAATACAATTTAACTCGGCTGTAAATTCAACATCCAGTGTTGAATAAATCACTTTTGACATCAGCTGTGCTGGCTTTTTCATAGACATCATGATGATGAAGCTTAAAACGTTTAACTGTGATTACATGAGTCAGCAAATACATAATGTTCAGAGTTGTATCTTTTTCTGCAACAGACCAAACAATGTGAGCAGTTCTGCTGGCTACCTTTGGCAAATGCATTGTTGATTCAGTGGAGCTCTTCCAGAGAGGTGGGACTTTACAGATATAAAACCTCCTGCCATGCATGACAATGACTGGAAACACACAGGTGAGATGGATTTTCTCTAAGAAAGGTTTCGGCTCAAAGGGAGCACTGGCGATAGTAAAACTTTACCCTTGTGATCTAAGTGGAAACTTCACAACGGTGGGTGTCTAATATCAACAACTTGTTCTATTGCATAGAAAAACTACAAAACACAATATATATAACAAATCACAACACATAGAGCTTAAACATAAGCCTGAGGAATGAGATTTTAAACATTGTTAAGAGGCCAAACCTGCTCAATTCACACCATAGATCTCTTTTCAATTCGGGATTAAATAAATACGTCTTCTGTAACATCTCTCCAACTAAATGTATCCCACAACATATAAACCTTTGCTACAACTTCTTGATGGTTTGATTTCACAGAACTGAAGCATCTGGTTGAGATTATAAAAGGAAAACAATAAAAATAAAAACAAAGTCTAATAATACAACAAAAATCCACTTCAGAGAATCTACAAAGGCTCAATGGTTTTCAATGTAACTCAACTCCAGGTATTATTTTTGTAACTCCAGACCTGTTGGAAATACAAAGACAGTCAGTGGTATTAAAAGAGTTAAAAAAATGACCATCGTTGTATAATCCAGCTTAACATTGTAAAACAAAGACTGTAACATATAAAACAAAAAGGCGACAGATAATCCTCCACTCTGAATGTTGGGGGTAACGTAGGGCTGTGTTTAAGGGCAGGCGGGGGGGTTGGGGTGGTCCCTTAGCCTCATCCACCAAAGAAGCTCAGGCTGAGAGAAGAAGGTGACCTAAGCCTCGAAGCGCTTCGGACACATCATGGGAGCGAGGAGCGTCATCATGTAGATGAAGAGGCAGACCCAGCAGGACACCACCTTGAGCCAGAACACCGACCAGCTGCCGTCCAGCAGCTTCTCAATCTTATGGTCATCATAACTGGGAAAGGCAGAGGAACAGGAAAACCATCGGAACTGAACTTCAGATTTCAACCAGAGTAAAAGCTGAGACAATAAAATATAAAGTATCAGATCAGAGGCAGTGGGTAAAAGAGTCGACGGTACAGTCCCCCGAGAAAGCACGCGCAAAACAGGAAAAAAGCATAAAGACACAAAAACAGAGGGCTGAAACAAAATTGAAAAAAAAAAAAGCTCATTACTTACTGAAACCAGTTGGTGATAGACATCATGACGTAAAGAGAGCCCAGGAAGAAGACAAAATGGAAGAAAGAATAGCAGTAGATGGTTCTATCTTGCTCATCGTACACCACGCTCTGTCCCGAGGTGGTCTTCTCCTCTTCATAATCCTCTGAAAAGGACAAAATCATGCATGAAAGGTGAGGATCAGCAGCGCATGTAAAGTTTAAAACGCCTGAATCCTTAACGAGAAGACTTGGTATTTCTAAGTGCATGTGTACTTCCAGCAGGTGGCGGTGTGATCCAACACATGCTTCTCCCTCACCCAGATCCTGCTTTACTTTGTAACAATAACCTCCTAGTAACAGTGACATCATCTGTGTTTGCTGACCAATGCTTTCTCACCATCCCTGCTACTTTGCAGCTAGATTGTGGACTCTGACTGTGAAGGACAAATGATTAGACTTTCCTCACCTGTGTCATCTCCGAAGCAGAAGCAGCAGCGAGCTCTCTGTGGAGGAAAGATAACGTTACTGCTGAGCTGGGACCAGATACGTGGGACAAAAACACACGCCTCACGTACAATTTGCCACATCTGTCTGAAGCGAGTGGACAGGGGGTTTCCTGTTGCTGTGTTTTTTTTTTTACGAGCCTATATTTTAATTTAGCTCCACGCGCCCTGTGAGGTCTGAATATTTGTGTGTTTACCTCAGTTTCTGGCTCACTGTTCCTATAGACCCGGAGCGCTGCAGAGCTGCGCTTAGTGGTCGATGTTAAACTAAAGGAGAGAAAAAGGAACAAAAATAGAGAGAAAGGTTATAATTCCATCACCCTGTTTTTTTTTTTTCTTGATAATTTGCCGTTTTAGTAGCCTGCGCGACCACAAGAGACAGGATGCCTCCAGTTGATGGGAAACACATGTGAACAAAGACATAGAGCCACAGTTTGTGTCTCCCCCAGCTTTTTGCTCAGATACAGCCAACTGGATGGAGCCTTCCAGAGCCAGCCAATACAAACTGAGCTGCCTGTGTCGTTATCGTTTCTCTCATCATCCTGAGTGCTCCTGAGGTTCAGTTGGGTTTCTTTAGATAAGCATCACACTGTATGAATTCAGTGAAGGCTCAGTTAAAAACGTATCTGCTTTACAGATGTTTTGTCCGTTCGTTTTGTTAGGAAAATTTAAAGAAAAACACCATAAGAAAGGTATTTCAACCAATTCTTGTTCTTCAACTGATCCTCAGTTATTGTTTTGCTGATGTGCATTAGTAAAACCAATGTGTCTGAAAAATCAGCAAAAAGAAACAGAGTTAGTAACCAAAACTTAACTAGAAACCTGCAAAGCAGTTTGCTCTTCCTTATTCAGAAAAACAAAACTAAAGGCTGAGACGGGCCAGAGGTTTCCAGGAAAATACATGTATACAGTCTAACTGTGTCATTTTGTTTTTTCCCTAGAAACGGAAACTGAAACTACTGCAATTATTTATTTCGCTGCCTCAGTTTATGATCTCATGTCAACATTAAGCTTAGGAATTAGGAAGCAGTATACATGGATCAATGCCACAACAAAGAAAATACATATCTTTTGACTGTGTTCACATTTTTAAAGGGATTAACCATTAAAAGTGTTTTTATACCAGCTAGTGATGGGTGATTCTGTTAAAGCTTAGTGAAAGCAGACTACTTATTAAATCTCTGCGTTTGCTTTGGTGGAAATACTCAGGTTTCCTCATTTACTTTCCATTTTTAGACAATTTAACCTGCCAAATAAAGATCATCATTTCAGAAAGATTATCACCTTTCTGAAAATTTGTGAATAACAACCAGAATGTATACCAGATCTGACTGAATCTTTGTATGCATTTTTTCTGTCTAATCTTCAAAAAATATCTTTTGTATTTTATTAGTTTGGTTTATTTATAGCTGCTAACTTGTCTTTAATCTGTCACATCACGAACCTGGAGGAAGACATGTGTTCATCTTTAATGGAGGCTACAGCTCAGCACATGTTTACAACTGCTTCGGTTTGTGACCGATAACATGCAATATGTTTGCTTCCTACCAGGAGTAAATGATGCAGGCAAACAGGATCACCGCTCCCAAAAAGGTGACGATCTGCTTGTCGCTTTCTGACCCGGAGTTGAAGGGAAATACGCAGACAGTTTTGTTCACGCCATCGACTTCAATCACTAGCAGAGGAAAACATGTGGAAACACATATGTGAAAACTAAAACATATCTACAACCAATGAAGGATTCAAATGTAGAGTAGAACATTTACATTTTATGACTTATATAATCATATTTATAAACGTAAAACTGTGTCAGTGCAACGGATACTAGCTTAAGCTAATTATCAAATGCTAACCTAACTTGTGAATCAATTGACCTAAGTTAGTATTAATTACAGATTGTTACAGATTGTTAGTATTAATTACAGATTGTTAGTATTAATTACAGACGGTTACAGATTGCCAGTACTAATTCATTACAGATTGTTACAGATTGTTAGTATTAGTTCATTACAGATTGTTAGTATTGATAACAGATTGTTACACATTGTTAGTACTAATTACAGATTGTTGGTACTAATTAATTACAGATTGTTAGTATTAATTAAATACAGATTGTTAGTATTGATTACAGCTTGTTACAGATTGTTAGTACTAATTAATTACAGATGTTAGTACTAATTAATTACAGATTGTTACAGATTGTTAGTATTAATTACAGATTGTTACAGATTGTTAGTATCAATTAATTACAGATTGTTACAGATTGTTAGTATTAATTAAATACAGATTGTTAGTATTGATTACAGCTTGTTACAGATTGTTAGTACTAATTAATTACAGATGTTAGTACTAATTAATTACAGATTGTTACAGATTGTTAGTATTAATTACAGATTGTTACAGATTGTTAGTATCAATTAATTACAGATTGTTAGAGATTGTTAGTATTAATTAAATGCAGATTGTTAGTATTGATTACAGCTTGTTACAGATTGTTAGTACTAATTAATTACAGATGTTTGTACTAATTAATTACAGATTGTTACAGAATGTTAGTATTAATTAATTACAGATTGTTACAGATTGTTAGTATTAATTACAGATTGTTAGCATTAATTAATTACAGATTGTTAATATTAATTAATTACAGATTGGTACAGATATGTCTGTTCTTACCTTCTTTTGGTTTGCTGGAGAAAGCGGAGAAGGTGAGGTACATGACGTACACGCTGATGACGCCGGGCTGCAGAAGCCCTGATCTGGGTTGCACTGCAGAAGCAAAAGCAAGAATAGACATTTTCAATTAAATATTCAAATAGGTCTTTACAAACGTATTCACACCCCACATGTTGTCACATCCTAATCCTAATAAAAAAACATCTGTGTGTTTTATTAGGATTTTAAGTCTTTGACAAACACTAAGTAGTGCATAACTGAGTTCCTTTAAATCAAGGCTAAAATCCCACCTGTTTAGAGTTGCCTTGATAAAAAATAACTGCAGCATTGATTAATATATTTTGATGATGGTATTCACAAAATGTAATGTTTGATGCTTGTTTTATGATTGGTTATTGCTGTTTTATCCTTGTTGCTGAAATGTGCTACACAAATAAACTTAACTTGACTTAATTGCAAGTTGTGTTTGCCGCCCTTAGCTTGGGTATGTCTAAATAAAATCAAACACGTCACATAATTCATAAATGGTCCAACTGCATATCTCTTAATCTCAGTGTAAATCCAGCTGAACTGTGAAGTCTCAGAGGTTTGTCAGAGAAGATTAGTGAACAAACAACACCAAGAAGACCAAGGTTCACAGCAGAAGCATCAGGGAGAAAGTTATGGAGAAGTTTAAAGCAGAGTTATGTTATAAAATAATTTATCCAATATTTCAAAGCTTTGTTCAACTCATCATCAGAGCACTGCACAAGCTCAAACCTATGAAGACATAGCATCAACCTGTTAAGGACCCAGGCAACGAGATTGTTTATCAACGAAACAGCCAAGAAGCTCCTGGTAACTCTGGAGGAGCTGCAGAGATGCACAGCTTAGATGTCAACAGAACAACTGTTAGTTGTACACTCCCCAAGTCTGTCCTGTAAGTCCAAATTTTGTACCACAAATAAGCAAATGCAAGCTGGCATGGCAATTAAAAAAATCATTGAATCCTTGAACAAGTGAACAGAACGAAGCCAGAAGAAGTCCTGTTTAGCAAAAGCCACATAGAAAACATCAAAGAAGGAGCTCTGGACAGAGAAAACCAACAATCTAACTTTTTGGATCCACACTATGCAACCTGGTGCAAGGCCAGACCTGAATCCAACTTAGACATTTCATAGAACCTTTCAATCCAATCTGACTATTTCACCCAACAATTATAGTTTCTAGATGTGCAAAGCTGGCAGAGACATAGCCAAAACATTTCCATCTGTCACTGCAGCAAGTTCAAGAAATCAGAATATTCTAGCTACATTGTTTTTAGATATTTGGTAAATTTCTATGGTGAACTACATTACAACAAAAAACACTATTATAAATAATAACGACTGAATTGTATTGAAGTTTCTTACATTTCTGTATGTAGGGGGAGATGGCGAGCAGGGACACAATCAAGCAGAGGCTGCCATTGATGCCCAGAAAGATCTTGTTCAGAAAGCAGGCCTCAGGATGTGTGTAGTACACGCCCATGAAGACCACCTGCTCCCACTGCGATGCTGAACAGAATCAGGGTCACCAACGCCAGCGCTGCGTACCACAGACGGTTATACTCCACACCTGAACTCCTGCAGGCGGAAACAGAAAGGGCGTCGGGGGGGAGACAAAGCAAAAAGCGGAACAGAAAAAACAACAGAATATTAATAAGGGAATACAAACTGAATGAAAATAATTTAACAGGGGGAAAAAACAGGAGTGAAAATACACAAAAATACAACCCAGGAGTAAATGACCTAAAGGAAAATTCACAGGAAGGGAGACAGAGTAATGTGTGATGAGTTGCAGCATCACCATGGAAACATGACAGGAAAGGTTTACAGCTGTGCAGGTTCTTTCATTTTACTTTGTCTGGAAGTTTTACCTTTAATACAGTGGCATGAATACAAGCAAAGGTTCACATTTTATTTCATGTCGATTGAAACCTTCACACATCTTGGAAACAATCTACCACCATCCACCAGAAACTTTTCTGGAAAATGCATCTTTGCTGAACAATGCGCCCCATTAAAATACAAAGCTGTCCGTCTTCTTCTCTCGTCACAACTTTTTTTAAGAGCCTCCAAAGAGTAAATAGGGTTTTCGGGTTTTCTCTAACATATAAAGGTCAGCACTCATCTTTCAATGACAGCCACACTGTTCAGCTCTCACCAGTTTGTGTTCCATCTGTGAGCAAACTCCACCAGCAGCATGAGCTGGATCAGCAGGAAGAAGGCTCCACCTGCAGCTCCAATGTAGCGCCACACTGTAACGTTAAACAGAGACCAGGACACATGTTGAAATGGTGACAAGATCACATTCTGAGCTCAGGTAAACTGAATAATAACAAATAAAGAGGCAGGTTTTGAAAGGATGGTCATGGATCTAAATGCATCATTGCATCACACTTGGAGGTATCAGAGTAGGGCTGAATATAAACTCACACAATTTTTCTCATTTTATTGGTAAAAGATTTTGAAAATCCCACTTTCTCTATAACTACATCCTACTTCATGTTGACCTGCAACGCAAAATCACCGTAAGACACACTGAGGTTTGTGGTTCTTAGATGACCTAATGTGACGATAAAATACTAAATATAAACGTTCTCCAATACGACAATAGGGATGAAACCAAGTTTATTTTTTTATTTTAACTTTATCCAACTGAGTATTTTCACATCCCCTAGTATCACATCCTTATCAGAAGTTAAATATTTCTTTTTGCAGACTTTAAAACTCAGGTCATTCAAAATTGTATTAATGTAGCAGGCATGACTGAAAAAATTAATCGGGTTTCCAGATGAATCAATTATTGGAATAATCATTAACAAACTTTGTAAACAATTGTATTTGAGTATACAGACTCAAAATAGGCCAATTGCTGAAAGAACAACATCTTCACAGCAGCAATTAAACCACAACTGTACAGAAATGTGTATATTTTGCCACAAGCAGAAGCTTACGAAAAAAACACTTCGTCTGTAAATATGTGCTGTCCAAACTTCCTCAAGTGGCAGCTTGAGCTTCACCTGGTTCAAATGTTGTTAAAAAAAACCTATTATGCACCTTTTGTTATCCAAATATTAATTGGTTAACCCAAAAATTCTCAACAGATTAGCCCAAGTATTGATATTAAGTCCTGAGCTTTTCACATGTTGATGTTAGAAATATTTTTTAGCTCCAGATGCATCCTTTAGAACAAGTGGTCAAACAAACACCAAAGGAATGTTATAAAATTTTAGGCAACAAAATGCTTGTTTTCTTATTAAAAAAAGAAATTGAATTATTTATTTACATCTTTTAATGTGTTTTTAATAACAAATAAAAAGGCCTTAACAGTTAAATAAAAACTTTGCTGTTTTTTTTTTTATGTGATTAACTGATCAATCATCAGAATAACCAATAAAATAATCAATTATTAGAGTAATTCTTAGTTGCAGCCCTAACAACAGACTTTATAGGAATGCAGCAGAAAGTACTTTGGTTTTGCAGTAAAGGCGTTTTACCTTCCAGAAAGGTTTCCTGCTGGGGAATGAAGAAAGCTCCAGTGCAACAACCAGCCAGCAGGAAAAACTTCAGCAGCCAGAAGCTGATTGTCAAGGGAGGCAAGAAATAAAAATATATCTTAAAATCTAGACTAATGCAATATCAGTTAAACTATTTACGTAAATATTCATATGTAAAAATGTAAATATGATTGTGATAAATGCATCATATTTCAATAACTTAATGAATACATCATAAAATATTTACAAGTCAAAACAATTAGATTTTTATTCAAAAATTTTAGTTTTATTCAATCTCATTTTCTGTTTGGAAGTCAATAAATGTGAAACCAAAATCTGTGAACAAATGGCCGAGTCAGCACGTATTTTCTCTAAACAGCGCCCCGCCACGAGGTGTGGGGCTGCATTTCAGTCTTAAAGACAACTGTATATTTCATAAACTATAGCAGCTCATTTTTACCCGTTGTGAATGGCCGCTCTGCAGCCTGTGCTGCTGTTTATCCGAAGCGTGAAGATGCAGAAGAAGAGGAAGAAGCAGGCCATTCCAAAGCACATCTTGTAGACAGCAGAGTATCCCACCAGAGTCTTGCAGTTCTCCCCTGCATTCATCTTCTCACACAGTTCGTTGTAGAAGGGGATCTGATGGGCAAAACCAGAGAGCAAAAAAAAAAAAAGAAGAAAAAAAATACCAGGATTAGATCATTGTGGCAGTGGACAGAGACCCACCTCTGCTTATGTTTGTATTGAGTGTGGCCTCAGTGAAAGGGCCCAATAGTGTCTATTCTCTGTGTCACGGCTCTAAAGCAGCTGAAAGACGGAACAGGCAGCAGCAACAAATGCGCGGTCTCTCTGTGGAGCCCTCATTCATCCTCGGTTCTCTGCAGCCTGTTAGAGGGGCCTTAAAACTAACTGACAGTGTACACACACAAAGGCCGCAGATGAATAAATTAAATGCTTTTTGTCACCAAGTCAGAAAAATGTGAAGAGGGACAAGAGACGGAACAAACTACATGGGGGGGGGGGGGGGGATCACGGTTTATGCTCCAAAAACTGCATCACAAAAGGAGAGGCAAAGCAAGGGTGAGTAATAAAAATGAGAAACTTGGCATGGCTTTCATAGGAAATTGGGCTGAGGTCCAACAGAAGAGACAACTTCTGGATTTAAAAAGCAAAGAATGAAGACTGATATACGGTGAACAAACTTTTTTTTTTTTTACTTTTTTTTCTCCGAAGAGTTTTTGCAGCGCTAGTGGCTCGTATTTTTTTTGCGACAGTAGGCAAAGAGGGCGAGGAGAGGGGGGAGGACATGCAGCAAAGGTCGCCGGGACCGGGAGTCGAACCCGCAACGTCCGCGTCGAGGACTAAGGCCTCCAAACGTGGGGCGTGCTAACCCCCTGCGCCACCACAGCACGCCCCATGGTGAGCAAACTTGCCAGCTCGAGAGATGAGAGTCCAAGTCAAATGGGAAAGAAATAGAAAACAAAATAAGAGTGGTAACTTTTTTCTATCACCCAGTTCTTTTGTTGGCAGCCCAAGCAAAGGAGCTGGAGTCAGCCTTCAGTTCTCAGAAACTCAAGGGTAATTTACTTAGACCACATATAAAGCTGCACGGCGCTGGAGTTTATTAACATACTGAAAAACTGAAGAGAGAGCCAGGTAATTAGAGCACAATACATATTAATCCTTTTGGGCAAGTACACCCTGTACAACAGGCTAGATTTTTGCATCTAACTCTCTAGATGGTGATACAGGCGCCAGCCCAGCCTCTGCACACATGAACTCACTGGTATGTACCACAAAAGTGTGTGAATGTTTTCCCCAGGTGTGTGTCTAATTTTAACATGCCTGCTGATAGAAAAGCGGATGCTTTGAAGATACATTTGTGCTTCGTTTCTCAGCTCTAAGATTGTATAAGTGTAAGCAGATGTTACATGAAATATCATAAAATGAACCTGTATATGTCAGTTCGAACACAGTTAACAACCAGTAAATGACACAGATAATCTCAATTCTAATACATTCTACAGCTGCTACCCAGGTCAGTAGCGGAAAATGTGTGTAGTGTTTTTATTAATGCCTCCACGTTCTATTCAAGTGAGTAACTAGTACGAAGAGGATAAAATACAAATAAGTTTAAAAAGCCTTTCTTTCCAAGTGAGTTACATTGATTATTAACTTTTCTGATAACAAAAGCAGTAACCAAAATGTATAATTTGTCAGAAAAATATCACATTTTTTACAAAAACTTTGAATTGCTACTTCAAATCGCAGCACCAAACACTGACAATACTTTGAATGATTGTGGTACAAATTTTACCCTGTCAATCCTTCTAGTGATTATGGTTTATTATATAAAATGGGTTTCCCAAGGCAGGCTTTTGAAGATAAATATGTATGAAAATAAGCTTGTCTTTTTCAAAAGAAAAGATTAATGAAATCCAGCGCTCTTCAGAAAGGTGTAAAATATCATCTGACTGTACTAGTCACCGCTTGGGGATTCAACAGGTGATAAATGATAGCTGAACATGTTCGATTCAGGCAGATTAAGCCGTCATCTCTTCAGCATGTAGAGCCAGATCATGACACACACAAAAAAGCCTTTTTTGGAGCTTTTGTCTCCCATTAAGGATCATATTAGCATGTCCATGGTGTTGTGATTACAAGAAGAATGGCTGAACTGTTTCAAACTGCTGTAAATCTCTTTAGAGGAGACCAGCACTCCCACACACACAATGGCCGCTCTCTTAGGAGGGACTTCCCACTGTGCTCAGTGTGTCACTGACAGCGTCTGCTTGAAAGTGTGGAGGGGTTTATCAGAGGCCATTTTGTGCTTGGGTTGGTTTTTTGTAGAGAATCCTCGTATCACAGAGAAACACACAGCAGGGGATCCTGTCAAAATCTTTAACAAATACTGGAAAAGGGATACACAAAACAGAAAGACTAGTGGTTAAATATTGTCACCAAGGAGCTTCTTCTGGAAAAGGAAGCTTGGCTGTTGTCATGGTAACAATCAGCAAATGATTGTATTCCTTTATACAATCCTTTGCTGGCCAGAAAAAAAAGATATATATATATATATATATATATATATATATATATATATATATATATATATATATATATATATATATATATATATATATGTAAATATATATATATACATACATATATATATTTATTTCCTGGCCTTTTTTGTAGGTCAGTCCTGTGTTGTTGTGCAGTGAACACATTGCACTGCACCCTGTATGAATTGGATCACTTTTTACTGGATCACAAAAATCCAACATAAAATTAAGTGAGTTTATACTATTATATAAACTGTCTAAAAATATTGGATTGTTGTCCTGATGCAAAACCTGAGTGGATTTGAGCTTTGAGGTCAGAAATTGCTTGCTGGATATTCTGTATTAAGGATTTCCAGGTAAATAGCAGGATCCAGGGTTCAATAAATTAAAACAAAACCTGCATGTTTTGAAGAATCAACGCATCCCCAGATTATCTAACTCCCACCACCGTGTTTGACCACAGTGTTTTTGTGTTCATGTTCAGGGAATGTTTGCCCCAAAGTTTTGTCAACACTAGACACAGAGAGAGAGACGGTAGGCCAGCTACACAGAAAACAACAAGACAAAATCTGGGTTAAAGGTTGTTGGCCTGACTCATGAGATAACAGCTGTAGTATATACTCTGCAGGAAGTTACAATGATGAACTCCAATTTGGGTTGATTAAAGAGATCTTATGCAATCATCCCAGAACAACAGAGGAAGTTATTTATTAGAAGTAAACACTTCCTCCCACTCAATGCTACACATCTCAGAGATTTATTCGGCAAACTAAAAACAAAAAGCAAAGTGGTATCCTATTGATATAATCCAGAGTTTAGCTTTATTATTGTCTGCATCCTTCTAAATGTATTTGTTAAATGATCAGTTATTTCAATATTGTACTCACGTTGTCTTTCATTATCTGCTCCACAGTAGGGGACATCATGATCCCACAGATGACGGTGACCAGCAGGAAGTACAAGGCGTACATAATTCTGGTTCCAGTGGACTGCTTGATCTTCGGACAGCAGTTACAGCAGCAGGAGCAGGCCGCTGAACCGCAGCAACAGGCCAGCTGGACAAACACAATAAGGACACGGTTAGCTGAGCTTCTTATTTCAGACGTAATGAATACTGACAATCAGGCAATCAGGAGACACAATGTGGTGGATGGACCAGAGAGAAGTTCTCTAAAGTCATTTACAAATTCAATTAAAATCTACATAAAGAATAAAAAGTAAGAGCATGTTCAATAAAAACAAGAATAAAGCATTCATCTGGAACCAGAAGGAAAAAAAAGGGGATTCCTGCTGAAATAAATTCACTTTAAAAACGGTGATTCACACCAGCTGACAAATTCCCCGACTGCAGGAACAAGTCCAAAGAAGTCAGTGAGGTGCAGAGGAGGAACACAACAGATTGATCAACAATTTTAATGATCTAATGTCTGTCATGGTGGCTCTATCTTTATTGTAAAAGACATAAGGAAGATGGGAATGGACACCACTCCAGGGCGCGACACACAAACATCTAATAAAAAATTATTCACCCTTGTGAAGGAAAAATTTATTAACAATGTTTAATTACATTTGAATGTACACTTTATGATGTTTTTATTAAAGGTTTGCACTCAGTTGCAGCTCAACAGGATATATGCTCTTCTGACCCTCCTCAAATAAGTGAAGAACAGGGTGTTCAGCAGTTAGAAATGTTAGACATGGCTAAGGTGATAAGCCTATTTTGTAGAAGTTCAGTTACTAGTATCTGTTTAGCCATCAGCAGAGAGGCCTTTTTGGATAAACGCCTATTTGGACACAGAAAGAAAGTAGAAGTTATCTACTATGTTTCGTTAGACAAACCTAAAAGGGTGTCTTATCCACAAGAAACACAGAGAATATGGCTAAAGTTGAGCTGTGAATGTGTATGCAACCCTGCTCAACTGAAACTTACAGATAAGTAACGTATAGATTTTTACCTGACACTTGAGCCAGGGGGTGTGACTACGTAATTTGTGATGTGTCCTACGTAGATGAGGGGACGTTCAGCCCCAAGTCAGAACTCATCCGATTCTCACTGAGATGTGAGCTTTGTATGTTTTCTCCATTTGCAAATGTTAATTAAAGCTGTGTTTGTTCTCTCCTAAAGCTGAAGGTTGGTCTCGAATTTTGTGCAACTTAACACCCTCACACAGGATGATCACTCTGTCAAAATATCCACCTTACTATTTGACTTGTCAGCTAAAATTTAAGGTGGATCAAGTTGGAAGCAGAAAGGGACTATATATGCTGCTTTAGCAATGTTGGCCAAGATACCATGCTAATCGCTAAAATAACATGCTAAAGTTAGCTTAAAATCTCAACTATGTAGATATTTTGTCTTCAAGTGTTTTACAACGCGAGTCTGTTCTTATGTATTCTCATAATAAAGCTCTTAAAGAAAAAAATCAAATCATCCAAAAATTGATAATGGCTTTTCAAAAGTCAAAGACTGGAAATCTACCACAAACACCTGATTGGTGAGTCGTCTCCATGTAGACACACTGAAGAGGGTCCAAGTTGCCCACAACGCTTCAAAGCTGTTTTTACCAACTTTTGGTTCATCAGAGGCTGGAAGGGAATTGTTTTTTTTAACCAATTTTACTCTCAAACTAAAACAATTGATTGAAAACACTGACGTATTATTCAACCTGGCCTGAAAAATATGAAAAGTTTCTAAATACTTTCACATTCCTATACGTGAGAATTATCCAACAATACAAAGTCATAGCTTCTCCATAACCAGTAGTAAACTTGGAGACAACCACAAGTGACTGTTCATATTGGTCATTCATGGTTTCAGCCACAAAAGACAAACGGCCTCTCTCCTGCACGTCACTACAGAGAATGAAAACCCAATTGAGCACAGAGGCCTGCACTGTTTCCTCTGTCAGGGCGTCACATAGGAGGAGGATAACTACATAAAAGAGGTCTCTGTATTATATTTAGAAAGCAAGGCGCTCTATGATTTGCAAGGCCTTTCTGAAGCCACCTCACTCAGCGGTTAGAGGTCAATCCTGTGATCTCCATCTGTACATCTATCTGATCCATCCACTTCTGATTCAAAAACTACAAAAAGAAAAGATTAACTTGGATAATGCTTCATTCTTTCTGAAGGTTTAAATGCATTTCAAACAATGTTGTCACTCACAGATACTGCAGAGGGAAGTTGTGAAACACATGACTCGAGAGCAGTAGAAGGACAGCACTTCCTGTAGGTTTCCAGCATAAACAAGTCAGCACTATATTTATCTGGTGATTGCTACATCTTTTCTTTTAATAAGCCTTTGTGTCATTACAAGAACATTGTCCTGTGAGCAGGAATTTGCTGTGTTTGTAAGTTTTGTTAATAGGAAAGCACTCTTTTGCACCTCATGGCATTTTTTTTTGTTAACGCATTAATGCCTGTTGGTAGAAACATCCTCTAGCACTTGACTGACAAATGTACACCAAAACTTACACATTGTAGGAATCAAGCTTTCCATCTCTGTCTCCCTGCTTCACCAGCCCAGAGATCTCCCCGTTAGCCTTCCTGCTGCCAGTCCAACTATTTATCCATCCATCACCTCGGGCTCCAACATGGTTGCTTAGAGCTCTGGCTTTTCAGAGCAGAGCAGAGCGCTGTCTTTTTGATGGCTCTCTTTACAGATTCCTGATTGAAAGCAGAACCAAAACTGTCTCCTTTGTCTGTTAGAGCAGGGGAAACTGCATCTCTGTCTCAGTTGCTCATCCTGAGAGAGCATTTACTTTACACACTGTGACAAAGAGAACGCCTATAAGACCAAGATTAAACTAAACAGACTGAAATAGCAAAACCCTTTTGAATCCGACATGAAAAAACGTGTCTAAAAGATGGGATCAAGTCTTTGGAAAGCAGACATTATGAAGAAGAGCTGAATCAAAATGAGTCCTGGCTTGTGAACAAGTAGGAAAATATCAATCTTTTTCTGATCAGTGTATGCGGCATATGTAAACACTACCAGGTTCAGCTGAAAATACTTTTTGGTGTAGATACTGTTACTGAAGGAAACAAATTCATAATTAAAGAGCTAGTCGGGGTAAAGATGAAAGCAAATGTTTAACTAGATAAGACTCAAATAATTTTCCAACTAGAAGGCCAAGAGGAGGAGACAAAAAAATTTTAATCTGCAGAATTTGCCCGGCCCACCACAGGATTGCTACTCTGAGTTTGTACATCGTCGTCTCCATTATCCTCATAATATATGCATAATATACACAATACGAACTTTGCTTTTATTTCCAAATAAAAGGGTGTTTATTTTATTAAAATAAACTAAAAAAAAAAAAACACCTAATTTGTGACCCATTGACTATAAGAGCATTTTTAAATAAGCATCCCTTAAGCTGTTAGATTTATTCTGCTGTAGAAATTCATAAACAGAGAAAAACTGGCAAACTTAGAATCTCATTAATTACTTTTATATGTAAAAGCACAGTTAAAATAGCTCTCTGCTGGGCACGGCGGTGGGACAGGCATAGATCATGTGGCCCAGAGTCGTCTGTGTCACCGTCACGGGTGTGAGTCCCAACCCGTTGACCTTAGCCTAATGTCTTCGTCTTCTCTCACAAACCACTTCCTGTCCACTCACTGTCAAATAAAGGCCCCTGGAGTCAAGAAAATCTGTTTTGAGTTTCTGAAGAGCTGCAGGTCATCAACACCTGCTCTGGACAATACAAAACAGAGACTCCTGTTTTAATAAATGTTTGAATGAATCTCAACTGCTTTGGTTAATCAAACAAGATAACCAGAATACCATAATTACCAGCCCACCTCTCCACCCTCGACTGGTGACCCTGGGCAGGATTACGTGAGTATAGAAAAAGGAAGGATGAATGAAGTTTAGCCTTGATTCGATGCTTGTCCCTTCTGGTTTACATTTGCATACACGCAGCTGAACAGGGTAAGCCGTCACCTTTAGTCTCTGATGCAGACTTATGTCTCTCTCAATGGGCAATTAATTAACGCATTAATTAATTGCGTACAAATGCTGCATACAAGTAGAGAAAAAAATAGAACAATTTAGGATCTGACGTTGTTTAGATTTCATTAGTTAGGGGGTATTTCGCCAGCAGATTGCACACAGTGAGGCGGGCAAAGAGCAGACTGAGGAGCAGATCTGGGAACACGGAGAGGGACCTGAGAGATGGGAATGTCTTGAGGAATTCCTCCACACAGATGCAGAAGGAGCACCCATAGCAACCCACGCTGACCTTACCCACTTCACAGGCCGTCCACCCCCCGGCCTCCCTCACTGCTAGTGCCCCTCACCAGTACAATGACAGGTGGTTGGCCTGTCTGCAATTCAAACCCCCAACCTAAATATGATCAGCAGCCTCCCAGCCGTTTGTCATGGTGCTGCAGCTATTCATCCTGAACTGCACAAGTCCGGCCCCCACACAGCTCTTTCCAAGCCTGTCTTCAGTCAAACCAAGGACAGATTCTGAGAAAATCTTACAATACAGTCAGTGTAGACAAACTCTGGTCTACTTCTCTCTTATCTTAGCGCTGTGTTTCACTCCCTTCATCAGTCCTTATTGCGTTGCTAGGACAGTAACCATTATCTCTTTGACTTTTTCTCTCTTTTTTTCCCACAGTTCACCATCTTCTCCACTCGCTCCCATTATACTGCTTTACTAAAATGTAATAACACCATTTGAAACAGAAAGGAGATTTCCCCTCTACTACATTTGAATCTTCTTGATGGTGGCCTATCACATTTGCTTAAGATGTGAAAGAACGTGAAACCAATGTGGATGTTTTTGCAACACACAGCAGACTGTATGGCCTCTTTACAGTAACTAATGATACCTGCTGTGTTATACTCTTCACTCCCTTATTAATGCCAATCTAAGTGATAAAAACAACGACACTATTTGGCCTACAACAGACGGAGAAGTTTACCTCAGTCAAACCCAGAAGGCTGTGCGGCACATAGCCACAGAGAAGCAACCGCTTACACAATACAAACAGGCCTATCACAAATTCAGGTCAGCCACTGTCCGCACAGCGTGGCTAAAAATCCCAGCCAGATTTACAATGAAGTATGGGACTTCTCCCTCTGGCAGTTCCTCTAACAAGCAGAGGTGTCAAAATACTGTTAAATACAGGTCGCAGGAAGCCAACACCGTTCTGTTTCACCTAAACACACTGGGCCTGAAAAAAAAAAAAAGATAAAAAAAAGCATGGCAGTGAGAAAAGACGTGACTCACACCTAACGTGAGCTCTGTCAAAAGCAGCATTACAGACAGAGCAAAGCCCTGCAGCCATATTTTCACTACCGCAAACAGCAACTCTCACTTATCCTGCATCATGTGGCCAAGTATGGTTCCTCAAAGTGACAACACTTCTTAACATCTGTAATAAGTTGGTCACAATGAATCATCCCAGACCAAAAGTTCAGATAAAACTGCTGACCCACCCACTTTTCTCAGGTTACATCAATGCTTTGTGCTGGAGGCAGTCACAGGAAACCAGCAGAGTGAAATAAAAGTGATGCAGGCGAAACAAAAGAGCTTTAACATACGACTCCATTACTCCACATACTGTGAGTGACAGTCCCGCTATTGTCTGTATATCCAGGCAGCTGTATACACACAGCAAAAATGTATCAGTGCTCTGTTTCCCTATACACACAGGGAGATCTTTGCTTACTCTTTGCAAACGGATCCCCTGGATACAACCAGCAGCTAGGAAACTTTAGTTTGTTGGGAGTGGAAACAGCTGAACTAAAAGGAGGATTGAGTTACAGTAAAGAGGAATAACTGAGGGCAATTATTATGAAATTCCTCACAGATGAAACTCTTTGTCACAAAGGAAACAGACTGAACCAGAACAGGAAGACGAGACAATATGAGATCAACAGATACAGGAAAATCTACAATTATGCTGTGTTTATGCCAACACAAAGGCCAGTTTGACATCCAAAGTGAATGTTTTTATCAGCCCTCCATTTGGAAAGACACAAATTAGACAAGAGTTAGCTAGTATTTCACTATGTTGCATCATTGACTTTAGATCTTGCTCACTAATATAAAAGCACACACAAAACCTAAAGAAATAAAACACAGATTGGAAAAGAACAGGGTTTGTCCCAATGAACTCACCACCACAGTGCTAATTAGAGATGCATGGGTAAGGTTTGTCTGGCTGATGTTGTTCTTTGTACTGCGAGTCATAAAATCCAACAGAAAAGTCAAGTACTGTAGACATCATTTGTGCCATCAGATAGTAGACGGACACTACAGGAATGAAGGACTGGCAGTAATGTCCCACTAGGAAAACAAACCTTCAGAAAAATTCCTGAGAGTTAACTGAAGACTAACGACATGCCATGCCCGTGTTATGACGGCGGGCAACGTAAATCCTGCAAGCTATGGCAATACAACAACGGGGTGAGGCAAACTACTCTGCAGATTTTGTTACATCGCAAAAACTAATTGAAATATCTGTCTGTCTTTCCTCAAAGAGAGCTGCAAACTAAGTAAAAACACATTTTCTTTGTTTGTTAAAGAGTTAGATTTAGTTATAAAGGACCTTTAAATTAAATGGGTTTGATTACTTTTGACCACCTTGACGACAGAAAAAGAGCAAATGTGTTTTGTCCTCAAAAACAGATGTCTGTTTTAAAAGTGAAAAACGCTCGTTTTATTTAAGGACACTTTAAGACAAAACGAGCCAACTCCCATGGCACGGCTTGCACCCGTCATGCCTCAGTTCATAGCCACCAGCAAGACATTTTGTACAAACTTTTACAGCCGAGGGCTAAAAGCAATTTTCTAACTTTTACAGTAAAAATGTGCTTATATGTATTATATGATTGTACTGTCTATGTGCAGGTGGTTGGCTCTGTTGTTTTGTTTCAGCAGGGATATAAATCTCCCATATGTAAGAAGGCACAACTGGCTCAAAAGGGGGTTCCATTCAAAAGAAATATGGTGTAAGATAAAACTTTAGCATGTGATACAGTTGAAATAAAAATAAAACATGAGATCTAAACTTTTCTAAAAATACAAATAAAATAATACACTATGATTAAGAAGATGGATACATAATTGTTTGTTTACAAGTGTGAGATGAAAGAAGGATCTCTTTCATGGAGCAGAATAGCAAAACATGAGTCTCAAAGAATAATCTTTCATTTTCTTCTAACTACTGAGGCTTAACCATGGCTACCACACCTTCGCATTACAGTGCTTACAGACGTGTGCTGCATTGCATCCCAACATACACAGCACTTTGGACACCCGGCTGAAGCTTACCCATGGGTCCTGTTGCCACTCCAACATTTCATAGATTGCTAAACTCAGTGACAGATTTCAAAGATCTCCTTCTACACCGTTACTTCTTCTCTCACTTCGAATCCAACCCAAACAACAGTCGCTCTTCTCTAATTTCCAACCTTGGAGGCAGTGCGGAAATTGCCGGACCACACATCGGGCTGGGCCTCTCAAAACTTCAAGTGTGGCACATAAGCATGGAGAAAAAAGTTAATTAGAAGTACACAAATAGATGGTGACGGACTAAATGGACTGTCTGTGGCAGGGATTAGTACACTTCCCGTGCAGTAACTCTCAACTGGTCTTATTGTTTGCCCTTCATTTTCTCCTAATCCTGCCCCTTTTCCATCATCCCGGCTCTTTGAAAGGCACAGGAAATGGAAGTAAGCTCCCCCTTAGATGAGGGGTGAATGTGTAATTAAATTCCTGCCCAGACCAACGCAGCAGCAGCAGTGACCCTGCGGTCAGTATCAGTCTGGTAGTTGTAAAAAAAAGGCACTAAGCATTAAAGAAAACACTCTCAGGCTTGGTATACAAGTGTTTCTGACACTATAGGGTTCTTCACACAATTCAGGGTTAGCATTATGTCGCAATTACTTTAATCCAATCACAAATTAGAGCTGCACAATCAAATCGTCGGGATATCACTATCATGGAGGATGCTATATTGAGAGGGCTATTATATTTCAAGTGTTATTCAGTCCCACTCTGCATGTCGGTAATGTGTTTGACCAATTGAAAAACTTTTCCTGTTCTCGATTGCTGCCGATTTTAGAGGATGAGACGAGATGCTAAAAATCCCAAAGAGTATTGGAGACATTGTGACGACAGAAAATAACTAGGGAGGAAAATGTAGGTTACACCAAACACGCACTAGCATCTTAATGTTCAAATAAAAGACAAACTGATCAGAATTTTGTGGCCTATTTCCGATCGAAGGTTCTGCAAAGTTTCCCTATTTTAGCCGATTTTAATTTCTTTTTAAGAGTTTTACTATAATACAAGCAATCAGTTTTACCCTGCTGCTTCCAATCAGTTTTTTATTAGCATGGCTGACATTACTAAAACAATATCAAAATAAAGTCATTTCCAAAAGGCTGCCAACATTTAAAAATTACAAATCATATAAAATGCATCATCTTCTCTGTCAACTGTTCTTCCTTCCTGTTCTCTCCTCTCTAAATCTCAGTGAACTCTGGACATGTCCTACAAACAAGGGATGGGCGCTACAGATTTTAAAATGTCATAATTTATGGTAATAATTACCATAAAAATGACAAAGACTATTTAAAATGTGATCATAGTCTTTTTATGAACATAGATGTCACAACTGAAATACAAACACAATTCCTTCTATAACTAATAATCACACTTTTACTGATATTATGTAATTCAGAATAAAGCTAGTTAAGTTGAGAAGTACAACTAGGATTTTTACTCAATGTCCAATCACATTTAGTAAAGAAATGGTTTATCCTACAATGCAGTTATCACAGACAACATGTAAATAAATCTCATACAGCTTATTGCAACATATTCTGCAAAATTTGTTTTCAGAACAAATAATTAATTATACACTTTAAGTTAAAGGGTGAAGAATTGGGCTCCAATCCACAATCAGAACATCAAATTGTGAAGAAAAAAAAAGTTTCTATCCGTTTACAGCTTACAAAAACATCCAAGTACAAAATGTACTACTTGCACTTTTTCTAAGTTTGTCACAATCATATAAACACAAGATATTATGAGTAATCTTCTCTCTTGGCAAAAATGGGAAGGTCAAAGCACAAAGGAAATCGGAACTTGGTTTCGGAAAGGAAAGGAGTGATTGGTGCGTCTCTAAATATAAACGCAGACGTTATTATTTCGCCTACGCTGTCTCTATCCTTTCACTATAGTGTGAATAAGAGATTTTAACAAGATTATAGTCCTAAAAGAGTAAAAGCAGCTTCCTGTGAAGTTTTAGGAGTCAACAGGAAGATGGTTGAAAAGATGAAACAACTCAAATCCACAACGAAGAGGCGGTGTTTATAACTCATAGTCAGCTTCCAGAGGAATGTGACTTGCTTTGAAAACCCATTGCTCGCTCTCCAGTCCGGCTAGTTTTGATAGTAACTCGTTTACGGCGCTATAGCTTTGCCTCGGCTCGCTTTGTCCTCATCCCGCAGTGACGTTACTGAGCGGATCCAGAGCGTGAATTACGCATTTCTTTCATGCTATGAGTGAATCAGGACAACTGGCAAGCAAAAAATTCCCCACCAGACACGAGGAGGGGAAAAAATAGGTGGTCTCGGTAGCTAAGGTCGAGCTGAAATTAATGCTGACATGAAGTGTAAACAACGCTGGACGCCACAGCCGCGTCGTTGTAGCGTTTATACCCGGTGGACAACAGCAGACAGCCGCCTGTCTATTGTTCCTCACCTGCGAGACGCAGCACGGAGTACACATCCTGCTCCACAGAGTCACTGAAATCCGCTTTGGGGTGAGAAAGGATGGCCGTTTTCCTCCTCTTCAACATGAAATCACCCGCCGCAGCAGCAGCAGCAGCAGACGAGGAGCAACGTGCCTGTTCCTCCCTGGTTCGCAGTAATGTCCCTGACCGCTGCCTCCGTCCTTCCTCCTCTTCCTCCTCCTCGTCGTCATCTCTCCTCCCACAAAAGCCGCGCTGCGCCTGACATGCTGACAGCACCAAGAGGTGGTTGAAACTCACCATAAAGGAGTTTCATATATTTGTGTTGCGGAAGAGGATTAGGGCCACCGAAAAAAAATTATAATAATAATAATAATAATAATTCTGAGTTTAAATTGAGAAGTCTGAGATTAAAGTTAGAATTCTGAGATTAAAGTTAGAATTCTGAGATTAAAGTTAGAATTCTGAGTTTAAAGTTAGAATTCTGAGATTAAAGTTAGAATTCTGAGATTAAAGAATTCTTTTTTTTTTTTCAGTGGCCCTAATCCTCTTCCGTACTTAATGGCTGGTACAGGATTTTCAAGGATATCTAAAACATGAATGAAGCTGGAGTAACACTCCAGGTATGATTTTGATGAGGGAATGACATTATAATATGATGGAAAGCTCAAAAAAGGTGATCTTACATAACACCTCACAGTTTGAGAAACATAAAGAGAAAAATTAAAACTTTAAATTTCTTTGCTGCTTGGATCTGCTTGGATTGTGGCACATCAGGGTGTCTCGCCTGAGTCACGTTGCAGCTGCCACAAGTTGCCAGCTTGCGAAGCCTCCCTGACATGTCCAACACTGATAAAGCTGCCAACGTAGCTCCATGTGTTGCTATTTGCCAAAAGCTGTCATATGACTCATTCCCACACACTTCAGTGTTTGCTGCCATAAAAAGCCAACGCTTTATTTTGACTATATGAAGACATTCATCACTGGGAAGATTCTTTCTGCAACACACGAATCCCTCTGCTCAGATAATCAGTTGATGATGCTATGTTGAAACTTTGTGAATTTAGGCAGCTGTTTGAAATTAAACTGAAAATGTGCAAATAAAAAATGCTACTAAAGAGAAATCTTGCTTTATGTCTTATTTGATGTTACAGTGGGGATGTATATGGAGCTAATTTTAATAAAGCAGATTAAAGCTGGACTAAATGATTCACAAATTAACAATACCAACAATAAAATTTTCTAAAAGGAGTTTGATTTTACAAAAAACTGCCAAGAAGCTTTAAAATATCCCATATATCATTAACATGGTACACATTCATAAATAATACTAACAGTTTCACGTGGAGATAACAGAATGCAAAATGTCAGATATGCATTCACACCTTTTATTGGCAATACATAAAAAAATAAAACATTCATGACATGAATAAGACTCGTGTTTCCTTTAGTAACAAATAGAAATATTCTAATGGGCTTCCACAGCTGAATTATCCGTGAAAACACGTCTTGAGTTCAGCAGCACACATCTGGAGCTAACCGCAGACCACGATCCTCATATAAATACTACAAAGTCCTAAAGCCAGTCTCATCTGAGCCAGACTCGGCTGAATCTGGTTTTTTATTTGTTTCTAGAGGAGATTCCTGTTGCATCCTGAGAGAAATCGGTGGATTTCATCTGATTTACCAGGTCCCATGTGGTCAGAAAATGAGCTTCTTCTTCATAACAGCTGAAAAAAAAAAAAACATTGTTATGTTACGAACACCATATCCACATAATGTTTCTACATATAGAAAACACCACACTGTATCATTAGTCTTACGACAATCTCTCTGTAATATAGGCTCCAGAAGACGGCGTAAAGTCAAACCTGGATATTTTCCAAACCAGAGGAGGAGCTGCAAGATGCTTTGAACCTCCCAGAAACACCAACACTCTGCTCTAGTAACACAAACCTTCCCACTAAACTTTATGTGCATGTTCAACTTCAGAATATTCTGCATTTCTAACTGAGGCTGTAATTACAGCCAACACCCACTGAATTGCTAGTTTCAGTGTCAGGGTCCATTAAATTTATACCAGTGTGTGGGCCATGAGAAGTGCAAGGGTTTATTAGGTCTCAGGGTCTGACTGGGCTGTCCAAACAAATTTAAAGCTCTTTTTAAAAAAAGGAAACGCAAGTAAATTGTTAGATTTTTAGCAAATAAACTTAAACCCAGCTTGTGGGTGTAAAAACACAAATACTAGGCTACATTAGTTATTACTTGTATCCAAGCTGTCTATTTTCCTCTTTAGTCCAACGGTTTCCTTCTCCCTCAAAGCCTCTACTGAGCTGTTGGGTCGGGGAAGCTGGGCACCAGGAGTGGGACCAGGGCGATTACTAAAGTACCTCATCTTTAGAGCCTGGAGAAGAAGAGGAAAGCACAGTCAACTCTCTGGAGAAAGACAGCAACACACAGACAATTTAGAAAATAAATGAATAGCTCTGTCTAAGTGGGGATGTATGAACTACTAGTAGGCGCTAAAGGATTTTCAGTCTGAAAAACCTGGCAGCCACTGGTGGCAGATGAGCCAAGCCAACTCTTAAGATTAGGAGCCACAGTAAAACAAATCCAGTCTGAAAGTGTTAAAGCAGTCTGCACGAACTATATAGTCTACACAAAATGCTTCTTGTAAAGTTGTTCTGCCAACAAACTAAACAGCTATAGGAAACAGAGCTCTGCTGGACTTCTGGGAGGAGTTTAGACGTGCCAAGGAGTTTAGAAAAAGGACGGAGCTCAATGCTTAATCTTTATTAATATTCTAACTGAAGAGTTACAATATTGTTCATCTGAGCCAGGCTGAAGATTCCCAGACCTCTCCTGAAAACATGAGGTGGGAAACTGCATGAATTAATAAACTGATAATTGAGTGAAAACCTGCCATAAGGAGGATTATTTTAGTTTGAGTTTTACTATTAATAATCACATTAGTAGTTAGCTTTATTCTAGAAAATGGACAGAGAAAAACAAGAAAAGCATTTTATTTTAAAAGCAATTTCCTTACACGAGAGAGGGGAAAGAGTTGAGAGAAAAAAAAATATGTTAAAACTTGTACAGCTTTTCTTTTTATAAAGACTATCCTCCCCCCACCCCCAAGTTTGCAAGTGAGAAGAGTTAATTTGCTTGAGTATTTTTTTCTTTACCTGTGTGGCCGTTGTTCTTGTTGATGGGTTAAAGGTGAAGAGGCCTTGCAGGAGCTCGAGTAAATCGTCTCCAGCCGCACTAAATATATGCTCCAGGGGGGTGCCAGGAAATATCTTGAAGGAGACATAATCTGGTAGGCTCGTCATCCCCTGCAGGGACATCCGACAAACAAATGTTGAAGCTCTCACACTTCAAATAAAAGAAAAATGTAAAAGAACGGACACGGACAGGCCACGTCTCTTCTGTGGGAGTCCCAAGAGCTTCAAAGATTTTAGTCAGCTGGTCAAGATCTGAGTCTCCAGCGAGAAACGGTATCTGCAGCAGAGAAGATAATCAGAACTGGGATTTTAAAAACAATAATTAAAAATTAAGTGAAGGGAGGATTCTCTACCCGAAGCAGTAACTCGGCCAGTATGCATCCTACAGCCCACATGTCTACGCCCACACCGTACATCCTGGCACCAAACAGGAGCTCAGGAGAACGGTACCACCTGGGGAAAAGGAAAGGATAAAATAAGATTACATTTCATAACTATCACATTTGGGTTGAATTAATGAGAAAAGCAAAGTATTCCCAGAAGTCAGACTTGAAATTTGTCACGTCACTTGAGGAAAATAGTAAATCTGCCTAGATAAGACCAAAGCCACAAATCAAACTGGACACGCCACCCCTATGGTGAAACATGGAGGCAGCAGCATCATGCTGGGGGAATAATTTGTTCAGCAGGGAAGCTGATCAGAGCTGATGAGACTAGATATGGCATCAAGGATGCAAAAGGACTTGAAACAAGACAGAGGTTCACCTTCGAGCAGGACAACCACCCTAAATATTCAGTCAGAGCCACAACTGAATGATTCGGGTGGAAGTACATTCATGACCTAGTCAAAGTTTAGACCCAAATCCAACTGAAAATCTGTGATAAGACTTTAAATTCATGAATGCCCTCCATCCACTTTTGAAACAGTTTCAGTCTTTATATGTGCAGAGCTGACAGAGTCAGGAGTCACAGCTGTACCTGCATTGACTCAAAGAGACCTAAATATATAAACACATAACGTCATCCAGATAGTTTTTCGTAAAAGGTTTAAAAAACCACATTTTCTTTTACGATGAGAATTAGTACCCAGCTCTACTTTGTGTTGGTCTTTCACTAAAATATATATTTGGGATTCTAACACAACAAATTGACAAAGTGGGTATTAATACTATATATCCAATAAAAACCACAATGCAATCATTGTAATTTTCTCCTTTCTGGGCGTTTATCCAAAATATCAAGGTCAGCTGAAATTCCTGTAATCTGAAGACATTTTTAAGTTGATAAAATACATGATCTTTTCTGAGGAAAAAAACAATAGATCCCTGAAATGTGTGACTTTTAGTTGTTCTTTGTGTATTAGCACAACATCTCTGACCTGGTAACAACTTGATGTGTGTAGACTCTGTTGGGGCTGCCAAAAGCTTTGGCCAAACCAAAATCAGCCAACTTCAACACTCCACTCCCGTCTAACAGCAGATTATTGGGCTTCAGATCCTGGAGATGAAAACAAAAAGCAGTAAATACTAACAGGATCAAACATGTGCTTTTGATAAGGCTGTTTCTGGTTTCTTACTCTGTGCAGGACCCAGTGTTGGTGCATGTACTCCAACCCTTGTAACGTCATGAGGATATAGGCTTTAATGTGGGCTGGAGTTAAGACAAGGCTGGTGTCTTTGATGATGACCTGAAAAACAAACAGCAAAACAATGACCCATAAGTCAAAAGCAGAGCTGAATCTGGATGAATGATCACCGAAAAAGACAGATAAAAACAAAGTACAACCCGAAGGAAATAAGTTTGAGGACAAAAAAACAGAACGGTTCTAGTTTGCCTTTACACCAACCTAACCCTCCACAGGTATATCTGTTCTCAGAGCGATTGTTATTCTAGCCAGTCATATAATCTTATCAGTAATTAAAAAACAACAGTGAGGATATATGCTGTTGAAACAGTCCATTAGCTTTAGTGAAAAACATGGAGCATCATACTTCAGCCTCCACTCTCCTCACCGTCTTCTGCCCACCAGCTGCTAATGGCATGAATTTATTTCCAGAGCCAAGACCAGAGAGTGATATTGATTTTCTTTCAAACAGTGAGTCCCTCACTTAAAGTCTAAATGCATTAGTGATCACCGCCCATCTGGAGCCTTGGTACAAAAAAAAAGGTTAATGGAGGACTGAAAACACAAAAGCCAAGGTGTAAACATGCCTGTGGTTTTTATCATCACACTTATGTTTTAATTGCTACAATTAAATGTGATCTAATCTTATAATCAATGTTTCCATCTTTTTTCAATGACAAGGAAACGGACATAAAAGCTCTTAGGTGTTTTTTCCACGATTATCAGAGAGAAAGAGTAAAATAGAACTGGAAGTTCTTTTACAAACTTTAACACAGACGTGATTCCACTGCAACATCTGGTCTCAATTCAAAATTTCTTCACCACAAGACGCACAGCCAGTCATCGCAAACGCTTGATTGCAGTTGTTACTGCTAAGGCTGGACTAACCAGTTATTAAGTTTATGGATAATGACTTTTTTTCACACGCAGACATGTTGGTTTGAATTATTTTCCTTCACAAAAACACTCTGTTTTGTGTGTGTTACATCTCAAAACTGTTTCGTATCTTGGTGTTTCCACGCTGGTGTTTTTCTAGTTAGGTGGAGTGTAGGGTACCCCCCACCTCATCCAGAGCACTGTTGGTCAGCTGGCTGAAAGAGGCCTGCTTACACTTTGTCCTTGGTTATAAGGAAGACAGACTGAGACTGTTCAGAAATCCTTCAGGGACAAAATCGGGTACAGTCCAGGTGTGAATCTCAGGGAGTGACAACCATCATTCTTATTAAGATCATTCTGTTTTAAAGCTACATTTTATAAACTACAAGCAACATCTCGGTTAACTCTACTCTGTTTTAAATTAAGGCAAATATATGATGGTATACTGTCCAATACTTTGCAATAAATGTGGAAAACAGAAAGAAATTCCTTCCACCTTGATGCATTTTGTGTTGAAATAACTAGAAATGTACTTAAATATTCAACATAGATTAGCTGAAATATTAAACATAATCCTCTTGCTAAGAACAATAAATTAAAGCAATTTCTCTAAATATCTTTAATTAATTTAAAAGGATAAAAGTAGTTCCACAAAATAATTAGAAATGAGACAAGTCTCACCTCCAGGTCTGTTTCCATGAAGTCAAACACCAAGCTTATATTTGATTTGTGTCCAAATGCATCCAACAGCTGCAGGATAATAAATTAAAGACAAAAAAAAAAAAAAAAAAACCATTTACCAGCACACCTCAAATGTTTGACACATCTACTCTGACTTAAAAACAAAATGTTTTTTTTACCCCGATGATGTTTGGATGATGCAGCTCCTGGAGTAATTTGATCTCCCTGAGAGCAGTCCGGTTTATACCTGCAAAAACAAACCTGCAGTGAAAAAGCCTGCAGGATGAGGTCAGTGTTGAAGAAGATTGCTGGAGCCCACAGCCACTCACCATCTTTGGCCTCAGTTCTGTGTCCGACCTTAATCTGAGAGAAGAATGAAAACATGCCTGCTGTTATTAAGCTGAAGTTACTGTAAAAGTTTAACAGTACAGGGTGTGATGGTACCTTTTTAATTGCAACTATCGTGTCAGTCACTTTGTCTCTGGCTTTATATACTGTGGCGAACTGCAGAGCGGAAACAGAGAACAGGATATGCTCATAATTTTTGCCTGAACACAGCAGCAGGGCTTTGTTGACATTAGCAACCAGCTAAGGATAGTTATGCTCCTTTTTAACCCAATAAAGCAACATGAAAAGCAATAAACCTGTGAGATAATGCCTGAACTAATACATTGTTCGTCTTCCTACCTGACCCTCGCCGAGGAAGTCCAGCTTCTCGTATCGTTTTGCTCTCGTTTTCACATCAAGCGCCATGACAGCTAACAGTATCGCCGCTTCATCAACACACACTTCCTGTCCTATTAAAGGTCCGCCGCTGTTTTCTTCTACTACCGGGTTAACGCAGGCTGTTTAAAAGTATCAACTGCGCCACCTCCTGCTTATATTTGTCATGCAATCAGTGAGAACCTGATGTCAAGTAACTTTAGTTTTCTGAAAGCTGTTATTGAAAAAAAAAAAAAAAAAAAAACAGTTCTCAAAGCCAGAATAAAACTCAACATCTTTTGGAAAATAAAGTATTTTTTTTTTCAGAAAATATTGTATTTTATGAAAATATACTGTATTTTCATCATGTTGACCATGTACAGTAGCCTATGTAACCTTTGTTGCAGTGACGTTCTGCACATACTCCACCTAAAAGACATGACACTTTCACTTCCTTCACAACTATTACAGGTCAGGTGAACTGAGAATGTCAGGGGAAAACAAATCTTAACTTTAATATTATTTTTAATTGTATATTCAATATACTTACATTGTATGTTAATTTGCTTGTGGTATTTCTTCTCCAAAGCAACATAATTTGAAAGTCTCTATACTGTTTTTATATCTCTTGGGTTGTGGTTCCTCAGTTCTGCTTTACTTGAAATGAGTCCATCTGTGACAAATGCAATTAACTAAATACGATTTAGAATGGGGCTCTCTGGTCTATATAAAGTCTCACAGAACATTTCAGAAACCATCTAAAGAAGTACCAGACCAACCAACCAAACTGGGTACTCATGTAAGAAGCAATAACCCATTAAGGCAAGGGTCCATATTCTCTTGTGGCAACCAAAGTAAAAAAAAAAGAAAAGAAACATTTATTTGTGTTGACTTTTGTGCGGGATCTTAACTTTTATTCATTTGTTTTGTTTTATTATGTTTGATGCTGTGATTAATTACTCTGTCCAAATGACATTCATTAGATTACACAGTTTTATCTCTGATTTTTGCTTGAGTTTTTGTAGTTTACCTTTTGTGAGTTATGACCGTTTCTGGATCAAAGTCATGTTTGAAGTCAGGCTAAAACTGAAAACGGTTTAATTTGAGTGTACTTAATGATGCACCTTAGATCTTTTGGAAGCAAAGATGTGATGTTTTTCCCATTTTCTTCTCCGCATGCCCCGATTATCAAGGCCTCTGGTGCTGCTTGTTTAGTTTTGGACACACAGTCCTGCCAGCGCAGAACATGGCTTATTACTATTACTGTAATTTTATCAGAAATTTCTTGTCGTTACAGTCACTGTTGTTATCCTCCCCATCCGCTTGCTTTCACAATGTGGAAGTCTCCCATGCTGTTTTTCTTTGACTTGGCCTCATCCATTATTTTCTGCACGACCTGTTCGTGTTCAAGAGTTTGAGTGGTGGTGGGTTTTTGCAGCATCACTCTAACGAGTGTGTTTTGTGATACAGAATGATTTCAAAGTTTTGCAAAAATGAATTCAGGCACTTTATGTGTTAGACTGCGGTACAAAGTCTACCCTTTCCTTACAAAGGACAAAAGAAAAGGTCAATCTTCCCACCAACTTCCCTTTCCCTGCTGAGGAGTAGCATGCCCATAGCATGTTTCACAGAGGGGGTGATGTGTTCAAGGTGTGACATAGAGTTAGTTTTCCACAGCGCTACACAGAGTTTTACATACTGGCTAAAAATTTTAGTGTGATACTTGGCTGATGTTCCTCTGTGTTGAAAAAGATTATGGGAGGAATCTTCAGATAAACAGTGGCTGAATCAGGTGCTGTAGTGCTGAAGGGCAACCAGTTTGCAAAACCAGAAACGTTTGAAGGCCATGGGTCAGTTTTTATTTTTATTGCACAAACTTGATGGAGACCAACATTTTGACACCTTTTGTGTCTTCACACTCAGAGTCATAAGTGAACAAGACAAGTAATTGCAGACAACTTGTGTACAAAAGTCACTAAAAGCAGAGCAAAGTAATGTTACAAACCCATTGGTCAAACAGAATAAGGGCAGAGCTCACCAATGTGATTTACTTACTGTTGTTTGCCAAACAAATGTTCTACAATACCTAAAGGACATAATTTAACACCCTGTTAACATAAGAACATACATGAAAGATAAAATAACAAACATTAATCAGTACAATCATATTAAATAAATTAGAAAAATAGTTGCCTACAACATATTAGAGGAAACATGACAGATCCAGTTCTTCATGACCACCAAGGGGTTTCACTGTGTTAATGTGTGCCTTTCTTAGAAGTAAAAGCTTAATTATTTTCTCTTTTCTAGAGTTGAAGGAGTTTTCTTTTCAAAAACCTCAAGAATGTCGCAGAGCTATGCTTGACCAGTGCATAATGCCAGGCAATGGTATAGTTCATGTTTAATGTGCATATGGTGGTCTTAGACTCTGATATGAGTCTTTAGATCTTTTTGTAGGTCCAGCATAAACCAAAGCTCTGAGATTTGCTCCTTTTGCAACGCCTCTGCCTCCTGCACTTAGGCACCCAGCCTCCTTTGACCTTACATGAGACAGGATTAGAAAATGTGACGATGAATGACATGGCAAATCGATGTTTGTGAAACATATAAAGAAATTTCATGAAACTTGAAGCTTTAGGTCTGTTCATACAAAACAATTTAAATGTCAATTAAAATGTTTTTCTGTTCAGTTCTCAATCATTTTACTAGTATAATGGAATCGTGTTGCTGATAGTTTGCCTTTTTCCTGTCATTTCTTTCCTTTCACCAGTTTTGACAATGGTCCCCCAGGACTCCGTTCTGTCAGTTAGGAAGTTTTTGTGATCCATGCACTACTGAGCACATCTCTACATCCCATCCCCATTCACAGTAAAATACCACCACATCCCACAGGATTAGGCATGCCTCCTCTCCTTTGACCCTACTTGTCTCCTGCCTCACACACTCACACAAACACCCCCTGCACGCTCACACTTTCTAAACACTCACCACTGACTTTCATTTCAATGTTAAGTTTGACAAGGGGAGTGTGAAGGATCAGCATGCCTAATGCACCCCTCTTCCCTCCACCCCGCTTCAGATGTATGCATGTTCTGGGTCTGACAGCTCACAGATGTGACTGACAGTATGTGCCCATGCAACCGAGAAGAGGAGAGAAGACAGGAAGAAATAAAAAAAGGCAGAGAAGCAGCGCTACAGTCTTTTCTGCCACCAAATCATCAACCTTCAGAAACACAGAGACTGAACTAAAGTGTAATGTTGCTGTTCTGCGGTGGCTGTAACTCAGATCCTTTTAGATTTAAGGTAAATGTGACACATTGATTTCCTCTGATTGTTAATTGACATGAGGCTGTTGTTGTCTAATAATCTGAGAAGTGTGGCATGTATTTGTGTTCATCTCTCTTTACTCAGATACCCCTGAGGGCTGGATAGCAAATGCACAAATGAACAGGAATTGTGAAAACCATGATCAAACTTAAAAACATTGCAGTAGTTGGTTACAAGTAATCAAATTAAGTTTATACAAATTAATGTAATAGGTTTATTAAGCTGTTAAGTGAAACAAAAGTAAACCAGTTAATTTTGACAACCTTTATTCAATTACTTGTGACCAATTAACACATCTCTTTTTTTTTTTTCTTTTTGCAGGCTCTGTTCTCGTTTTTCAGTCCACAATCCCACCCTGCTCAGTGTTGGTCATGTAAAATCCCACAGAAATACTTACAAATGTGTGACCAAATCTGATAAAGTTCAAAGGGCATTTGAACTGTTCCAAAGTACCTAATACTTCAGGACACTTGTCAGTCTCACTTCTTCTGGTCTTATGAGCAGATGGTGGCGCTGTCGAGCTGAGGTGTGCTATGTGTACTCCCCCATGTACGAAAGGGCAGGAGGAGAGTGAAACCACAACGCTGTTTATCAAACTCATAGGAAGTGGTTGTTGTTGAGCGAGGACGTGTCGCACCACCACATCCTGCCGCTGGGGAGCTGCTTTAGATGGGACAGTGTTCACACAATGTACAGTAAACAACAAATGCAGGCCAGATGTCTTTTTTTTCATAGTGTGCGTGCACGGGTGAGTGTGTGGTGTGTGGGTGCTTCCGACATTGTACCTTACAGCTCTGATTATTCAAAGAGGAAGTTGTTCGAGTGCGTACCATGACAGATATTATAACGTTTTATTTCACATTTCTTGCAGTTTCTCTTTATTACAGCCTAACATAGACTTGTTTTTAGCCCCTGCAATCCTTAAACTAAGTACATCACACTGACATGCACAAAAAAGTGTTTGCAACCATAGCTTCAAATTGTTCCTTTGCAAAGCAGACTTTGTTTTTACATACTTTTAATGCTTTTTCTATCATATTTATCATATTTTTTAAAAATGTTTTTAAGAGACATATGCAGTTATAAAAGTTTTAAACAAAACTTTGACCCCGTTGTTGGACATGTAAGCTATGAATGATTCAGCATTGTGTTTCATACACCTGCTGCATGCTTCTGTCTTTGTTTCACTCACAGGGGGAAGTGGCAGTGTTCTCTCATCTGGGGAGTTTTCCTCGTTTCTCTTTCTGACTCTTTCACACATGCACGCACGCGCACACACACACACACACACACACACACACACACGCACGCACACACCCACACACACACACACACACAGTAAGAGAGACAGAGAGAGACATGCAGCTGTATTTGACCACAGGCAGGGCTCTAACACAACAGGATGTTGCAGGGTGGATGTGCGAGGTGTGAAGGTTCACACAAGCTATGACAAACATCATCTGATTCTCAGAACGTATTATTCCTTTTTCAGTGGTCTAATAGACGCCAACACATTGAATCCATTGCTCTTTTTGGGTCTGCATACAGAGTGACAGCATGTAAGCCGGGATTTAAACCCACATTTATGAAACTCGACTGCATGACACTCAACCGTGTTCTGCACTGTCGCTCACTTTGTCCTCTTCATTCCTCTCAGATGTCTGCGGTGACAAGACAATGAGGAAACAGAGGGACAGCAGAAGGACGGTCTGTATCTTCCTTGCTGCGGTGTGTTTACAAGCGATGTTCAGATCCATCAAATCAGCGCTGTCAGTCCTGTGTTGCTTTGTTACATGCAAGAACTGTCAGGCTGAATTTCCATTAGGGCATCAACCCCCGTTCAGCAATGTCCTCCCTCAGCATGCACCAGGCATGTGGAGGACTTCAAGATGAGTCCACTTCTCATAGCTCATCTCAAATAGAGCCAACATTATGATAATGTCCCTATAAGTAGCAGGGGGATGGGTGCAGTGTCATCTCCTCACAAAGACAGAGCCAGCAGGGACTCCACAGTCAACTGCATTTAGGGCTTTGTTGCTGTCTGAGCTCCCTCGTCAATATTGTTTTTTTCTGTTCCGTGCCGCATCCTTCTCTCAGACTTCATTATCGCTCTCATTAAAATGATCTCTTTCTGAGCTCCTGAATGAAGAACAAAGTCTTGCCATATTGTTTTTCTGCCCCTTTGTCTGTGTGCCTCTATCCTCAAGTCTGGCTGCATATGCAAAGCACATGTGTCCAATTGAGAGCTCCAGAAAGGCCAACACACTGCTTGCAGAGCTGCGCTTTTTTAATCAACTGCTCTGAATAGCTTGCGGTTTGTCCAATAAGTCATGGAGGCTTAGTCGTCTTTTTTGTTGTCATTGCAGAAGCAAAGAGAAATGACAGGAGAACACAGTGGGACAAATAACAACGGAAAACATCAAGGTTTTCTCAGCAAATATATTTCTAATGGGGCTTTTTACGTGCCCTTCACACCACATGTTGGTAACAACACACATATACAAATGAGAGGAAATGTCCAATAACCTGGATTGACATAAAGAATTATACAAACAGGACGAAAAGGATGGTCGAGAAGGTACAAAAACCAAAAAAGCACACAAAAAGCTGCTGAAACCTGCTGGTTTAGTCTTAAATGATTGCCTCTACAAAGGTTTTTCATTTTCAAAGTATTTTATGAGAAACATTTCATGCTGGGTGAAAGTAAAGGGCTCTCTCCTGGGAACTTTATGTCTGCATTGTTGTAGAATATTTAGATTTTTCCAAGAGTCAAAGATCAGCTGTGGAGAGCTTCAGAAGCACTTTGAATTAGTAGGATTAGTTTCTCTATTAAAAACGATTATTAATGCATTCAACAACTATGGCCTCTATGCTCACTCACAGCACAACACTCCACTGAAGAAGAAAAAGCTTTTTGCTGTAGAACAGATGGAGAAGTCCGTTAAATACTGGAAGAATATCAGGTGAGACTTAAATTACACTTTTTAGATAGCATTGGAGCCGGAGCTAGTGCGTGAGGTCGAGAGGTTCCGGCTAGAAATAGTCGGTCTCACCTCGACGCACGGCTCTGGTTCTGGAACCAGTCTCCTTGAGAGGGGCTGGACATACTTCCACTCTGGAGTTGCCCAAGGTGAGAGGCGTCGGGCAGGAGTGGGCATACTTGTTGCTCCCCATCTCGGCGCCTGTACGTTGGGGTTTACCCCGGTGAACGAGAGGGTAGCATCCCTCCGCCTACGGGTGGGGGGACGGGTTCTGACTGTCGTTTGTGCTTACGGGCCGAACGACAGTTCAGATTACCCACCCTTTTTGGAGTCCTTAGAGGGGGTACTGGAGAGTGCTCCTCCTGGGGACTCCCTTGTTCTGCTGGGGGACTTCAACGCTCACGTGGGCAATGACAGTGAGACCTGGAGGGGCGTGGTTGGGAGGAACGGCCCGCCCGACCTGAACTCGAGCGGTGTTCTGTTGCTGGACTTCTGTGCTCGCCATGGATTGTCCATAACGAACACCATGTTCAAGCATAAGGGTGTCCATATGTGCACTTGGCACCAGGACACCCTAGGCCGCAGTTCGATGATCGACTTTGTCATCGTTTCATCGGATCTGCGGCCGTATGTCTTGGACACTCGGGTGAAGAGAGGTGCGGAGCTGTCCACTGACCACTACCTGGTGGTGAGTTGGCTCCGGTGGTGGGGGCGAAAGCCGGTCAGACCTGGCAGGCCCAAACGTGTTGTGAGGGTCTGCTGGGAACGTCTGGCGGAATCCCCTGTGAGACGGAGCTTTAACTCCCATCTCCGGCAAAACTTCGAACACGTCCCGGGGGAGGTGGGGGACATGGAGTCTGAGTGGACCGTGTTCCGTGCCTCCATTGTCGAGGCGGCCGATCGGAGCTGTGGCCGCAAGGTTGTCGGTGCCTGTCGCGGCGGCAACCCTCGAACCCGCTGGTGGACACCTTCGGTGAGGGATGCCGTCAGGCTGAAGAAGGAGTCCTATCGGGCCTTTTTGGCCTGTGGGACTCCGGAAGCAGCTGATGGGTACCGGCGGGCGAAGCGGCATGCGGCTCGGGCGGTTGCTGAGGCAAAAACCCGGGCGTGGGAGGAGTTTGGAGAGGCCATGGAGAAAGACTTCCGTACGGCTTCGAGGCGATTCTGGTCCACCATCCGGCGTCTCAGGGGGGGGAAGCGGTGCAGCACCAACACTGTTTATAGTGGGGATGGTGTGCTGCTGACCTCTACTCGGGACGTTGTGGGCCGGTGGGCAGAGTACTTCGAAGACCTCCTCAATCCCACCAACATGCCTTCCACTGAGGAAGCGGAGCCTGGGGACTCTGGGTTAGGCTCTCCAATCTCTGGGGACGAGGTCGCCGAGGTGGTTAAAAAGCTCCTCGGTGGCAGGGCCCCGGGGGTGGATGAGATCCGCCCGGAGTTTCTTAAGGCTCTGGATGTTGTAGGGTTGTGTTGGTTGACGCGACTCTGCAATGTCGCATGGACATCGGGGGCAGTTCCCCTGGATTGGCAGACTGGGGTGGTGGTCCCCCTGTTCAAAAAGGGGGACCGGAGGGTGTGCTCCAATTATAGAGGGGTCGCACTCTTAAGCCTCCCTGGCAAGGTCTATTCAGGGGTCCTGGAGAGGAGGGTCCGTCGGATAGTCGAACCTCGGATTCAGGAAGAGCAGTGTGGTTTTCGTCCTGGTCGTGGAACGCTGGACCAGCTCTACACCCTCGGCAGGGTCCTGGAGGGTGCATGGGAGTTCGCCCAACCAGTCTACATGTGTTTTGTGGACCTGGAGAAGGCGTTCGACCGTGTCCCTCGGGGAGCCCTGTGGGGGGTTCTCCGGGAGTATGGGGTACCGGGCCCTTTGATACGGGCTGTCAGGTCCCTGTATGACCGGTGTCAGAGTCTGGTCCGCATTGCCGGCAGTAAGTCGGGCTCGTTTCCGGTGAGAGTTGGACTCCGCCAGGGCTGCCCTTTGTCACCGATTCTGTTCATCACTTTCATGGACAGAATTTCTAGGCGCAGCCAAGGTGTTGAGGGGATCCGATTTGGTGGCCTTAGGATCTCATCTCTGCTTTTTGCAGACGATGTGGTCCTTTTGGCTTCATCAGATCGTGATCTGCAGCTCTCGCTGGAGCGGTTCGCAGCCGAGTGTGACGCGGCCGGGATGAGGATCAGTGCCTCCAAATCCGAGGCCATGGTCTTGAGCCGGAAAAGGGTAGAGTGCCTTCTCCGGGTCAGGGGGGGTGTCCTGCCCCAAGTGGAGGAGTTTAAGTATCTCGGGATCTTGTTCACGAATGGGGGAAGAAGGGAGCGGGAGATCGACAGGCGGATTGGCGCAGCGTCTGCTGTCAAGCGGGCGCTGTACCGGTCCGTCGTGGTGAAGAGAGAGCTGAGCCAAAAAGCGAAGCTCTCGATTTACCGGTCGATCTACGTTCCCACCCTCATCTATGGTCATGAGCTTTGGGTCATGACCGAAAGAACGAGATCGCGGATACAAGCGGCCGAAATGGGTTTTCTCCGTAGGGTGGCTGGGCTCTCCCTTAGAGATAGGGTGAGAAGCTCAGTCATCCGGGAGGGACTCAGAGTAGAGCCGCTGCTCCTTCACATCGAGAGGAGCCAGTTGAGGTGGCTCGGGCATCTGGTCAGGATGCCTCCTAGACGCCTCCCTGGTGAGGTGTTCCGGGCACGTCCCACCGGGAGGAGGCCCCGGGGAAGACCCAGGACACGCTGGAGGGACTATGTCTCTCGGCTGGCCTGGGAACGCCTCGGGATTCCCCCGGAGGAGCTAGAAGAAGTGGCTGGGGAGAGGGAAGTCTGGGCCTCCCTTCTGAAGCTGCTACCCCCGCGACCCGACCTCGGATAAGCGGAAGAAGATGGATGGATGGATGGAGATAGCATTGCAAACCGTGAGACATACTTGATTATATTCTTACAATGAACTAAGGTTGGACTTTTCAGCAAGACATTTGTCATGAGGTGGTGTGGTGGAGTGGTGAGGCAGATGCAGCGGACCCAGGTATGATGAATATGATGTTTTTAATGATAAATAAGTCCAACAACGAACAGCAGGCACAAGGAAACACTGAGGACGACTAGACTGGACATTGACGTGACGTTGACGACACAGAAGCTAACATTGACGACGACAATGACGAGGACCCGACGAGGAACAAGGAACACAGGTGGAGTTAAATACACGGGAGGGTAATCACAAAACGAGACACACCTGGGAACAATCAAGGGGAGGACAGGACAACGAAGAGACGCAAGGACACAAAAAACTCTAAATGAACACAGAAAACACAGATCCTGACAGTACCCCCCCCCTCAAGGGCGGCTACCAGACGCCCAAAAAAAAAAACCACAACAAGGGTGGGCGGAGGGGCGCCGGATGGGGGGCCAGAGTCCAGAAAAAACAAAAACACAACAAGGGTGGGCGGAGGGGCGCTGGACGGGGGGCCAGAGTCCAGAAAAACAAAAAACTACCCACCATCGTGGGCGGAAACACAAGAAGGGCCAAGAGTCCATAAAACAAACAAAAAACTACCCCCAGGGTGGGCGGAGGCAAAGGAGGCAGGAACCACGGAGGTGGTCCGGCGGTCGTCCGCGGCGGCGGGAACCACGGAGGCGGTCCGGCGGCCGTCCGCGGCGCTGGAGGCGGGAACCACGGAGGCGGTCCGGCGGCCGTCCGCGGCGCTGGAGGCGGGAACCACGGAGGCGGTCCGGCGGCCGTCCGCGGCGCTGGAGGCGGGAACCACGGAGGCCGTCCGGCGGCCGTCCGCGGCGCTGGAGGTGGCGATGAGTCCCGGGGGCCGCCCACAGACGGCGACGACGAGCCCCCCGAGGCAGGGTCTCTGGTGGAGCACAAGGGGTCTCAGTCTCGGGTGGAACGCAGGGAGTCTCGGTCTCGGGTGGAACGCAGGGAGTCTCGGTCTCGGGTGGAACGCAGGGAGTCTCGGTCTCGGGTTGAACGCTGGAGGTCAGGGTCTCAGGAGGAACGCAGGAGGTCAGGGTCTCAGGAGGAACGCAGGAGGTCAGGGTCTCAGGAGGAACGCAGGAGGTCAGGGTCTCAGGAGGAACGCAGAAGGTCAGGGTCTCAGGAGGAACGCAGAGGGTCTCGGGAGTCGGGGTCTCGGAGGGAACGTAGAGGGTCTGGGTCTCGGTAGGAACACAGGGAGTCTCTGGAGGAACACAGGGAGTCTGAGTCGGAGCGCTGGGGGTCTGGGTCTCGGAAGGAACACTGGGAGTCTCGGAAGGAACGCCGGCTGGAACGCCGGCTGATTCGGCCTCGGGTGCGCCGGCTGGAACGCCGGCTGACTCGGCCTCGGGTGCGCCGGAGCGAAGCCTTGGAACCGGCCGCGTGGGCGAGCCGCAGCGAAGCCTTGGAACCGGCCGCGTAGGCGAGCCGCAGCGAAGCCTTGGAACCGGCCGCGGGGGCGAGCCGCAGCGAAGCCTTGGAACCGGCCGCGGGGGCGAGCCGCAGCGAAGCCTTGGAACCGGCCGCGGAGGCGAGCCGCAGCGAAGCCTTGGAACCGGCCGCGGGGGCGAGCCGCAGCGAAGCCTTGGAACCGGCCGCGGGGGCGAGCCGCAGCGAAGCCTTGGAACCGGCCGCGGGGGCGAGCCGCAGCGAAGCCTTGGAACCGGCCGCGGGGGTGACAGCTCCGGAAGGCGACGAGGGGCCGGGTCCACCGGCGGCTCACGTCGCTGTCTCCGGGCTGACCGTGGAGGTGGCGGCTCCGGAAAGCGACGAGGGGCCGGGTCTGCCGGCGGCTCACGTCGCTGTCTCCGGGCTGACCGTGGAGGTGGCGGCTCCGGAAAGCGACGAGGGGCCGGGTCTGCCGGCGGCTCACGTCGCTGTCTCCGGGCTGACCGTGGAGGTGGCGGCTCCGGAAAGCGACGAGGGGCCGGGTCTGCCGGCGGCTCACGTCGCTGTCTCCGGGCTGACCGTGGAGGTGGCGGCTCCGGAAAGCGACGAGGGGCCGGGTCTGCCGGCGGCTCACGTCGCTGTCTCCGGGCAGACAGCGGAGGAAGTGGCTCCGGAAGGCGACGAGGGGCCGGCTCCACCGGCGGCTCAGGTCGCTGGCTTCCCGGACGGAGGTATCGACGGGGGCCGTATCCGGGGGGTGCCAACACCAGTCTTGTCCCCCGGAATAGCTCCCGCTGCAGGTCGGCGAGGGCTTCAGCTAGCTCCCTCTCCTCCCTGCCAGATCTCCGCCGCCCTCCGCTCTGCCTTTTTGGAGGGAACCTCGCTCCAGCTGGGTCCATTTCTTTTAGCAGCCTCACCGTTCAGTCTGGTCGGGTCCTACTGTCATGAAGTGGTGTGGTGGAGTGGTGAGGCAGATGCAGCGGACCCAGGTATGATGAATATGATGTTTTTAATGATCAATAAGTCCAACAACGAACAGCAGGCACAAGGAAACACTGAGGACGACTAGACTGGACATTGACGTGACGTTGACGACACAGAAGCTAACATTGACGACGACAATGACGAGGACCCGACGAGGAACAAGGAACACAGGTGGAGTTAAATACACGGGAGGGTAATCACAAAACGAGACACACCTGGGAACAATCAAGGGGAGGACAGGACAACGAAGAGACGCAAGGACACAAAAAACTAAATGAACACAGAAAACACAGATCCTGACAACATTGAGCCCAAACACAGTAGCAACGAGACTCTCAGATGATTTCAGAGAAAAAAAATAAGGCTGCTACAATATTTTGAATTCAGATTAGAGTTTGTTTAAAAAACACAAATGGAGATGGTGAGTATTATACTCGAGTTATCCAAGTCACTAGCTTCTCCATAAAGAAGATCTCTGCAAGTTTTCTCTCCTAAAAGGATTCAATGCATTTTAGTAAGCTTATTTAACACCGATTTTCTGTGTTAAGCAACCAAATAATCATAACAAAATATGTAGATTTATTGGTCCGGATTTCTACTTATGTTACTTGAGCAATACTGGATTTTCCTTCACTCTGCTTCAAGATGGGTCTAAAATGATGAGAGCACTCAACATGTTTGCTGCAGCTGTTGGCTGTAGACGTCGTTATCTTTGGAAGGTAAATGAAGGAGAAGAGTCCCTTTGTGTGTTTCTGTGTGTGTCTGCAGCCAGAGACGGCCTTCAATGGCGTGCGACCCAAGAAGCCATTTACTTCATTAACCCCTCCAGATCAGCAAGGGCTCCGCAATCAGCCTCGTCACACGTCCCATTAACTTCTCCTTCTATCAGGATGGCCCTCGCTCCTCCTGACACCCACACAGTCATGCGTGCATCTCATTTTGTTTTGCAACACACAACCGCGCGGTCTGCGTTTCCAAAGAGCCCGTCCTTCTGCACTCTCAGATCAGCACGCTCCTCTGCCCCTGTGTTGGCTAACCCCATTACCTCCGCGGGTCCCAGGGGTCCCTCTGGCTCTGATGAACCCTCAGCTGTCCTGTGAGATTAGTGGACTCCCTGAGAAAATCCCCCTCATTGATTGAACGAACGCGAGTCTCTCCCGCTCACAATGTCAGCTCAAGGTTGGCACGTCCACTCTCCTTCCCCTTCAGTCCTGTCAGGAGTTGCTACTTTGTCATTAATACCAGAGTTCTTTCATCTCCTGCTGTCTCTGCTGTTCTTGTTTTTCACAAACCTACTATTGACATTCACTCGTGTTTCCTTCCAGCACTTTTCTCCACTGGCCCCACTTAGAGCATTTATTAATTGTTAGGTAATTTCCCCCTCAATTCATCCTCATCTTCCCATCTCCTTCCCTCTGCTGATACTTTGTTGTAAAATAAAAACTTCAGCCTTTCATAAGGTGCTTTGAATGCTTGAATTCCGTTTTATGAGTTGCACATGAAATGAAGGAAACTAGTTTTTTTGTTGTTGTTGCATACATGCATCCCTCTTGTTGAATAAAGGCGGGAAGAGAGACGAGGGAGTAAGGCCACTTAGATGAATGACTGAATCTTTTTATTTTTATTTTTTTATGCTGAACCTCACGAGCGATGAATGATGCACCAGATTTCCTGTAGCGGTGAATAGAGATGAAAAGATTCTCCAGATATTTGGATCGCTCGGGCAGGAAGGCTGTCCTGCACGCTGCTCCATTCCTTGCCTTCCTCATAATTCAATATTTACAGTTTAGGCTGAAAACGGCTCCCTCTCGGCCCTCCTGGATCCGGTATCCATGGCAGCAGATTGGAGAGCAGAGGGCCTTCTACGTGTGTCTGTGTGTGTGCTTCTGAGAGGGTAATCTCTGCTGATACACTGCCATTGATTGGTTGTTAGGGAGCAGCTGTTGACCCCTCAATCTCTGGGGTCTCTTTGTGCTTTCACACACATCCCAGATCAATGCATGTGATGATACACACACACATGACCGCACACACCTGATTTGCTATTCTAGCAGTATTTCAGAGTCGTTTTCAAAATGACCAAAATCAACCTAAATTTTAATGTGGCATTAATTTGAAGTTAAATCCCCGTGGCTTTATGGTTTTATGACCATATTGGAACAAATGACTTAATTTATTTGACATAATTAAAATAGTTTCAGAACCCCTAAGGCTCCAGAACTTAGGAGCAATTTTAAATGCTGCCATTTAAAAATGATCATCAGAGTTATTTTTAGACATCAGGCTCTTGTGAAAGAAGTAGTAAAATTCACAAATATACATATTGATCATAACACAATGCACAATGCAGTGATTTGCAAACGTAATGATACCCTGGTTACGTTGGGACCACAAATTTCAATATACTTCACTTGGATTATATGTGATAGAAAACACATAAGTAGTACACAATTGTGAACTGGAATACAAAGGACACATTTATTACATGTGAAACTTTGAAAAGGCTGTATTTGGTGCCCAGAGTCATCTTTGTAGAAGTACATTTAGTTACAATTATTACACATGTCTTTTGGGGTATATTTCTACCAGTTTTGTATTTCCACAGGAAGGAAAATGTTGCCTTTCTTCTTTGTAGAATAGCCTCAACTCAGACAGAATGGATAAGTTAGGTCAGTACAGTTTTCATGTCATGCCATAGATTCCCAATTGACTAGGAGTGGACCTTTACTGGGTCACTTCTAATTCAAGGATGTGCTTTAATCTGAACCACTCCATTGTTGCTCTGCCTGCACATTTAGGTTTGTTGCTCTTCTTGCAGCATTGCCCAATATTGAGCTCCATTCACCAGCTTCTCTTTCCCTGCTGAAGAAAAGCATCTCCACATCACGAGGCTTTCACTACCGTTTCACTGTTTCAGGGTGAGTCGGTATTTATCACAGTGAAAGAGCACCTGAATGCGGTCAGGAGGAGGAATCATAGTGAAAGGATAATGTTTAATAAAGTTATTATGTCAAGCACCATGGAAGGAGTATAAAATGGAAGAACAAACATGACAAAACCTGAAAGCAAATCGAAGGACAAACACAGCACGGGGAGATTACTGGAACGGCGCTCAGGTGGGTCTAACTGACTGAAAGTTGCAGGTTTGGGGAAAAACAGGGATATACAGAGAACTGATGGAAAACTGAAAATGAATGTCTGGTAAACACAAAAGGGAAACACAGGGAACCCACTAAACAGAATAATTTCAAACAAAAATTGGCAAAACTTCCGGTGTATATCCTTGTGGTTGTTTTTGTGATTAGAGTATGATAAGTATTTATTTCATACACTATAATTGAAACCATTACAAAACTCCAGAGGCTCTAATGCAATATAGAAATGTGGAAAAATGTTAGATATATGCCATTTAATGGTATATATCTAACATACATAACAAGCATAATTCGTTAAAAAGGAAGTGAAATAAGTATCTAAAGGGATTCAAAACCGGTCACGTATTTATAAATAGAACATTTAGTGATGTTTGTAAAAAGCTGTGAAAACACTTCCTTTGAATCAGAGACTGCATCCATCTAAGCACACAAACACACGAGGTTTGTGAATCTGGTGTATCTCAGCAGGGGAAGTGAAAAGTATCAGCACACGGGCTGCTGATGGCACTGCAGATTTTTAACTACAAGCTTGGAGTTGAGTGTTTACCTACTACTGACTTCAAAGAGCCTCCACCCTAATGAAACATCTCTCTGTGGGCGTTCTGCACAAACACACGCATACATGCACAGGGCTGGGCTGAGGAACTGCTTGTAACTGTGGCTCACCAAGGGAAAAAGGTCGTGTGAGGTCATTTGCATGGCTTGTCAGTGCTAAAGTAGGTTTCCAATGCATGGAAGGTCAGGTTTTGCATGGGTCCGTGATGCAAACCGAAGCTCTGATAGCGATGGAACAACTGCAGCTCGTTCACAGTGGTTTGATGTTGAGTTTTCCATCCTCCTTTTTTATTCTGACATATTAAGGGGAAATCACCAGCACTCACATGCATGCACACAACACCCACGCATCAACAGAGCCTCTTAAGTCTCCCTCCATTCACCAGCTCGGCCCCACGCGAACGCCCACCTTGTTTTACTCTGAATAAAACGTGTGGGCGATGTGAGATGTTGCAGCTTCTGTCTTACTGGGCACACAAGATAAATTGGAAGGAAGTGTCCTGATGCTGTCAGATCTCATCTCTGCACGTCATCCCAGGAGTGCAAACTATTTCCTGTTAAGTCAAAGGTGTTCATTTTATTTTTAGGTTAACTCATCCGTTTGCAGGAGGTGTTAAAAGTCAAAACGCCCCCTTAGGGTACGCACACATAGATAGTAAGATTTGTTATCACTCATCAAAGGTCTGTTTCGTCGTCTCCTTGAAGGGAGTAAAGTTGAACCATTTAGTAATCCTGTTTAAATTTGTTTGGAGGTGAAAGAATTTTCTCCAAAGATATGAGTCTCTAATCACTTTATAAGACAACTGTAGACCAGTAGGCTGGTGGTCTATTTTGCTTTGTGATGTTTAATCTGCTCTGAACTGCAGGATGGTTTCTGGACTCTCTTCTGTCCAGGATATGCTGTTCTCCTGTCAGCAAAATATGATTTAGCATTTTAATCAACAAGTCCCTGGAAAAGATGAGATCCAGAAGGCTGAATGAGAATGTCTTTGACATTTTTGGAATTCAACTTTGCACCATATTTTCAGCATCTGTCCATTAACTCCTTAAAATATGTTTTTATCAGCTATAAAGCTGTACACTTTAGAAAGATTGGGTTGCTGGATGAGGATCAGGGGTAAGAAGTAAAACAGGATTTAGTTCAATCGTTGATTTTGCTTTTCAGCAACAAACAAATGCCCATTAAGTATAGTGGAGGTTCTGTGATGCTATGGGCCCCTATCTCCTCCAAAGTTCAAAATATTCATATAACATACATTTAGATTTATGGTTGTAGTGAGAGAAAATGCTGAAAAGTTTAAAAGAGTTTAATAAATTTACTAAATTACTGACTGTGGTTTTTTTTTTGTGAATGTTAGAAAAATTAACTTATTTGGCACAATCAAATTGTTTCACTTCTATCTGAGCTATTTTTGGTCAATTTATGAAATTCAAAGCCAGAATATTTTTTCATAATCACTCCTTTAGACATGTACGTTTTTTTACTTCCTTACTCTGCAGTTTTCATGCATATACATTAACCAGCTGAAGTAATATTTTTTCTATTACTCAGAGCCTTTCTATAGATGCATGTTGTGCTTCTGCAGAGAAAAGCTTGAGCCCCACCTCTCATTTCCATTACATTAAACTATCAGAATGTCTCTATAAGCTGTCCCCCTTGGAGAAAACTGGTGAAAAGCAGGTGGACACAGAAACGAGGGACGTGCAGAGGCTGTTCGCAGCCAGAAGGAGGCGATCTCGCTCCTCCTCTTCCTCTTTCTCCTCCTCCTCCTCCTCTGCTCTGGTCGGCTCAGCTTGGCCAGAGCTTCCAGTCTGCTGGGTGAGATCATTACCAGACACCAGGCTCCGGGACCTGACATTCACCGATTGGAAAAGCAAAGCGAGAGAGAGGCACACAGGCTCAGAGAGCGAGAGAAAGCCTTGATCCAGTGCAGCCGGCGACCTAAAGCGAGCTAACCCGCGGTGTGCAGCCTCAGCTCCCCGGTCCTCCGCTGCACGGACACGGCTCAAAGCGCGCTCTGTTGTCGCAGAAAATCTTTTCCCCCCTCGTTTGGATTTTTGGCTTGTAGTCGGATGCGGGCTGCTTGTTTTGACTGCAGTAACAGAGCTGCTCCCCCTCCTTCTTCTTCTTCCTCTCCTCCTCCTCCTCCCCTCCTTCCAGCCGAGTAGCGGATTTGCGAGGGATCTCAGCGCCGACTCACCAGCGATCCCGCAAGGCACCGGGACACGCTCTCTGCACCGCTGCGGCTCTCCGGCTGCTCCCGCCTGCAGGAGACCCCGATCGGTTCTCCTTTCTGGCAGAACCTGGACACGACCGCCAAGTTTCCTGCTGGATTCTTCTTCTTCTTCTTTCTTCCCCCCCCTTAATCTCTATTTTTTGTTTTTATTTTTTTGCAACCTCGATTCTCATCGGATCGCCCGCAAGTCCTATTTCCCCCCTCGCTCCTCTCTTTCCAAAGCGCTGTTGACGCCATTTTCCCCGGGGTTTTCTGTCAGAGAAAAATCCATCCACATTTACTCCCCGGCACCGTTTGACAGCTCCCCGGGAGGCTGTCATCCCATCCGTCGCTTGTGTAAAAGACGTGTCTTGGCTAAATGGATTGTAAATGATCTTGATGAAATATTCACACGTTAGAGCCGACAGTGTGACAACATTAGACATGGGTAAGTAGCCCCGCTTGACTGAGCACATTCCCCGCACCTGAACGCACCTCTTCTTCTGTCCATGTCGGCGTGCCTGCGCTGCTGTTGAAAGTGTTTCTTGTTTTGCATGCAGATCTGAAGCGAGAGCCGTGCGCGCCTGCAGGTACGGCTCCTCGCAGGGAGCGCGCTGACAATGCTTGCAGGCACATGCCCACAAAATAAGCGGGCAGATTCACGCACGTAGCCAACCCAAACAAGGCTGTATCACCAGGGAGGCAGCATTTGTTATCGCTGGGTAGCACCTTGGCGCTTGTGCGGCTTTGATTGGGTCTTCTCTACCAACACAGGAGGAAAGGTTCACCTCACTCATCAAAAACCGCTGCTAGATCAGATATTTTCCTGCTGGGCTCTGCCTCCTGCGTCTTCATTTGACATTGATAATCCGATCAATGTAACAAACACGGGGTGTTTGTTACTTTTTTAGGGTGTTTAGTTGTACTGAACTGATTTGGGCTCTATGGGTTTTGATGTGTTGTTGTGGCGTTGCGTTTTTGAGATTTTTTTTATTATTTTTTTTTGTGAAAGATTCCAGAAATCCAAACGCTTGAAGCCGTCTTTTCACATCTTTGCGACGCTTTTAGTTCGCAAAGATGGTTCCGAATTCTCATTTGTTTTTACTCTGCAGAATATTGGTTGAACTTAGGTTTGGACTTTGACTAGGCCACCCTATCACATGCTTTGATCTGAACTGCTGTTTGGTCAGCCTTGTTGTTGAAGTTTGTCCTTAGTCTGGAGTATCTTGTAGCCTCGTCAGGTTTTCTTTTTCCTGGATGGCTCTGTTTTTAACTCCATCCAATGCAACCAAAGAAAAGCATCCCCGCAGCATGACTCTACCTCCGCCATGTTTCACCACAAGGAGGATGTGTTTGGGGGGAGGTTCAGCGTTAGTTTTCAACCCCACATGGTATTTTGCATGTTGAAAGTTTAGAAAGTTTAAGCTTGTCACTTCTTATGAGTTTCTTTTGTGCCACTCTAAACTAAATATCAACATATTCTCTCTCCTGAGTCGTCCACACCTGCTGCTCCTCTGGGGTTAACATGACTCTCTTGTCTAGGTGGTTCTCTGATAAATTATCTTTAGTTTGGTCAGTTCAGGTGGACAGCCATGACCTGCTAGAGCCAAAACACAGCTCCCTTTAATTACACTGCAGAAACGATTAGGATGACTTACTGCTGAGAAACACACGACCGGAGGCTAACAGTAACATTAAGGGGAATGAAATGAAACCAGAGTCAACCAAAGATCAAAATTTTCCCCAACAAACACCCAATCCAGGTGCATGAAACAAAGGATGAATATATCACCTCATGCCTACTCTTGAGTACAGAGTGGAGGTTTTGTGGGCCACTTTCTGTTCCAGTGGCCTTGGACTCTTTAAAGTACCGATAAAGAGAAATGTGGTGGCCTCTGTTGCCTCTTGATCTTTAAGCAGGATAGTGATCAGATGATGCAGCATCAGCTCTTGCTGATTACATGTACTTGAACGTATGGCTTTATGTGACATGCAAACTGTTATGAATCCTGCATTGGATGTCGTTTTCTTGCTTGTTGAGAAATAACAAAAGTATAAATACAGATACACAAACCACTGCTAGGATGTAGCTTGATTCATGTCAATGTATTTAGTTTCTACTTATTTCAGTCACAATAACAAGTTTCAAACCTGGTTAGGTCTACTTATATGTAATTTCAGCTTTCACCCTTGTGTAAAAAAGTACTAAATTCAATATTTTAAAGTTTGACATGCTTCACAATACTTGCGGTCAGATCAGTAAACCTCAGTTCTTTTTGAAGGACATTTAAAAATACTGTGCTTAATTTCTCCTATTTAATTCATGAACCTTATAGTGTGTTTTATTGATAATGGATCATAGAAACAATCTCGACTATTTCAATTACATTGAAGTCGGTTCATTTTTAGCTTCTTAACACGAGGAGCTCCTGACATTTCATTAGAATATGTCTGTCTTTACCTGAGTTCAGTGTGAAGGGTCAGAGGTGACACTAGGAAATGGGATTCAAGGTTCTGCTTGGCATCTTTGGTCCAAGGAAATGTCCACCTCACTAATCAAACACTGCGCTTTAATCAGATGCTTCTTCTACTTCCTTCATCTTCATTTATCATTGACAGTTCATCGCACAGCATCACATTATGTGGAGCATAAAAACCCCCACAGATGTTTCTGACTTTTTCAGGCTGTAAAATAACATTAAGTTCCTTCTGGTTGCTGAATTTACTATTTGTTCTGTTGGAGTTGCATAAACGAGTCCAAAAGTCCCAGAATCTAAACCCTCATGTATTCTTGTAATAAATCTGATTTGTTCTGTAGTTTCCACTATTAAAACATCACTTTGTTGGCGCTTTGGCCCCTTCGCCTCCTCCCTACTGGGAGTCCAGAAACTATCTGGACTCCCAGAGAAAAGTAGGGTTGAAGGCTAACGATGAAGGATAAGTAGCAAAATGGGAGTCGGCCATAGACTGAGTGTTTTGGCAAGAAACACCAGGAATGAGTCAGGGCTGAAACAAAGAATGAAAAGCATCTCGTATCCATTGTACAGCATGGTGGGGGTTCTGTGATGCTGCGGGACTGTTTTCTTCCAAACAGTGTGGGGCCTTGTTAAAGTGAAATACATTATAAATTCTTTGATATACCAAATCGTTTAAAGTTAAAAAGCTGCTGGGTTCTGTTCATTTGGTATCTTAACAGGACAGTGATCTGAAAAAGCATGACTGAGTCATCACTGTCACTTTTAGCCAGACACAAAATCAGCCGTCTTCAGTGGCCATCTCAGTCTGCAGTGCTAACTCATTGAAAACCTGTGAATTGAGCCTAAAGATGAGTGCATAATAGATACATCATAGCATAAATGCATTACACCTCGGTGCAGAAATGCTAGAACATGCACGTTTCTTCCAGTTTGTGCTCCCTGGATCAATACCTGGTCGGGTTTTCTATTTTCTGGGTACGAGAAAATAGAATAGAAACGAGTGAATACACGTACTAGTGTTGTGCCGTTGATGAAGGAGAATGTCAGCCTTTTTAAAACTCCAGTCCGGTCCAGGTCCACCTGAAGACGAGCGCAGCTGGAGGGTGGAGGGAGCAGAGCCGACGTTCGGTCAGCTCTCCTGAACATGTGGGAGTGAAGTTGTGGAAGTGAGCTCATGTGGGTGATAAAGGGCAAGCAGTGCATGACCATGTTGAAGGATGGATAATAGAGGTAATTTTATCGATCCTGTCTCGTTAGCACTTTCAGCTCCCCTCTCCCACTCAAAACAAGGCAGCAATTTCATCTTTTTTTCCCTTTTTTTTTTTTTTCTCCCCGGCATAAAAAGTACCAAGCTAGCTGTTGTTACTCCCTATTAGGTAACAAGATGCCTGTGCCACCTTTAAATTAAAGCATGAGAAATCGATTAGGTGTATCCCCTTCTGGGCTGAGGACCTCAGGTCGAAATAGGATCACAGGGAGAGGAGAGGGGAGGGAGGGAATGTGAACGGGATCCAAGGACAAATCTAACTGTTGGCAGTCTCTGTGAACAGAATATCGGCACTGGAGCACCTTTTGGCAGAGCGCTCTGAGAGAAAGAGGGAGTGAAGTGGGGGGTGGGAGAGGGAGCGAGGTGGAGGGCGAAGGAAAGTCGTAGCAGAGGGAGAAGACAGGGAGAGAACGGAGGTGGGGAGTGGGGGGTGAGGTGAGGGGAAGGAGGAAGACAGTGGGAGAGTAGGGGAGGTGTTTTTTTTTTGCTGACAGCCATTTTGTGGCTTCTGCTGCAGTTAAAATGGTTTAACATTCATCTGCTTGTGGAGGGTGTAGTTAGGTGAGGATGGGTTTCTTGCTACCTGGCATATGGTTTGTCCTGGGGATCTGTGTGTGGGGGTGTGTGTGTCTCAGCATGTGTGTGTGTGTGCATCTCTTCATGAGCCAACTCCAAGGACCATCATTTTCAATTATGGCTGCCCCACATGTGGAGTTTTATGGTCGTCCTTCCTGCCACCTTATAGTCGAGCTCATGCATGTGCCATCCATGTTGAGCAGGCGGAGATGGGAGCGTTTGTTCTAGGAGTCATGATTTTTAGAATAATCCGTTTGATGGCTTCTTTCACCTTGCCGGTCATCTAACTTAGAAACTCGCTTCTCCGCTTGTGTGATTTGTGATCCGAGCCTGTCCAAGGCTGTCCGGGACCTTAAGCTGAATTTGATTTGGGGCCCCTTCAAACAACCATAAATCATCAGAGCCCGCCTAATATCCCCTTTATATCATCCATGTTCAAACATTAATGCACTATACCTCTAGTAGCAGTGCAGTCCTGTGAAAAGTATTTGCCCCCTTACAGAGTTAGCTTGTTTGGCTTTTTTGTTGTAGCTTAAATGTTTCAGATCACTAAACAAATGTTGACGTCAAACAAAAAAGAGGCATAGTAAATGCAAGAAGCAGGTTTTTGTTTTGTGAGGGAACAAAGCTATAGAAACCAACATGGCCTTATGTGAGAAAGTAACTGCATCTCTATACCTCGCAGCTCATATCTGCTCAGGTTTTATTTGAGAGTTATTTTACATCACTCTGGACGAGTTTTGATCCACTTCACTGATTTTAATTCAGCCACATTGGAAGGTTTTTTACCATCTCATTCAGATGGAAGTCTGGACTTTGACTAGGGCAAGGTCTCAAACTAATGGCCAGAAATTCCTCTTCAGGATTTTCATGTAGAGATGAGGATTCAGAGTTTCTTCAATGGCTGCTTCAAGGCGGCCCCTGACAATAATACCTCCGCCTCCATGCTTCGCTCTCATTAAGATGTTCTTTTTCTGAAATGCTGCGTTAGTTTTATGCCAGATGAACAGAACACACACCATCCAGAGGTTTTTCCTTTGTCTCATCAGTGTACTAACATGCAATGCAATATGCACCGTGTACACTTATCAAGATGCTTTTAGCAAATGTGAGACGAGTCTTGGTGTTCTTTCCAGCCACTCCTGGGAAGGTTCCCCACTGTTTCATGCTTTCTCCATGTGTGGATAATGACTCACCGTGGTTCTCTGGAGTCCCAAAAACTTAGAAATGACTTTTTAACCCTTTTCCAGACTAGTATATGTCAGTTACTTTCTCATCTTTTCTTTCATTTTTTCCAGAATTGGGCCATAATGTGCTACTGTTTAGATCTTTTAGATTTCTCCTATGTTTTAATGACTTCTTGATTGCACAGATCTAGCAGTAACTGGGCCTTGTGAATTGAACCCAGTTTTTCAAAAAAGACAACAAAAAATACACAAGTTATTTACCGTTAATTCTTGATTTATTTAAGGGGTAAGCACTTTATCACAAGGCAGCTTTTTTCCTTCCCCAATCAATTTTTTTCTGATGTAAATTTTTAGAGCCTATTTGTTAATTCTTTTCACCTACTGGGATCTCCATCTCAACCTTTGGAGCCACTGCTCCAGGAAATACACATGGAGGCCACCCTAATGTTAATGCTAGCTGAGCTAACTCTGCTAATTGCAAATATGGGTTCCAAGGCTTTACAAAAGATAGATTAACTCTCTAATCTTTTAACTTTGAAATATGAGGAAAACATGTTTTTTAGCCTGACATCATCTCTGCTTTTAAAGTACTGGAGGGACAGTATCGGTAGGAAGGATATAAAAAATATTCTGAATGTTGTTTTTTCCTACCTGTTCCTATATCCTTATGTATATTATAGTTCTCAAAGAGAAATCAGATTTTGGGATCAGAAATTTAGTTCTCATCAGCGTGCCTTCAGCAGGTTCTCTGTGTTTCTGTAGTTAAGGTGGTTATACCAAGTTGAAAAGTAAGATGGTGAAAGTGCTGAGTTGCTTCAAAACCAAAATATTTTACTCAGAAAAAGTAAATAGATTTTACATACACTAAATAGATTTTACATACAACCTTTTAAAGATAGAGATGAGAACTGTAGTTACTGCATAACAGTAAATATTTACATTTGTACACCTGACTTCTGTGACAGCTGCTTAGTTTGCTTATGTATCAGGCAGGCTCTGCTTGTGAACACCAGAAGAAGACTGGGCCCACCTCTTAGGATTTTCCTCCAAGCTAAGATTGCATCCTGTTGGAAACATTTCAGCCCTGTATTAAAAGAGTAGAGCAGATGAATGAAAAGACAGTGTTCTGCATCTCATTAAGATACTCATCTGCAGCCACAGACTGTGCTGGTTCTCTCACATGAAAAAGAAAGATGGGGGGAAAAAAAAAAATCACCGGCTTGTGCAAATAAGAAAAAAAACAACAGCCATTTGGTGTGCATCTGAATCTTTAAATGTGTGTGTGCATGCATTTGTCTCCATGTGTGTATGAGCTATTTGCGAGTCCACCTCAGGCACTGAGCTGCTGGGTATGCAGCCTTAAAAGGTTGTGTTTCTGCTGCCATCCCCCCCCCTCCTTCCCTCCTTCTGCCTCACTCTCTCCGTTTTTTTTTGCTAACACTCTTTTCTTCCTCAGTTTTGTCTGTACGTTTGCATCATGCACCGTCTCTCTCCTCTGTCCATCTGTGTTCCATTATCGGTGTTTCATCATTAGACAAAACGTTGCGTGGCCCTCCTCGCTCGACCTTATGCTGTTTGAGAGCGAAGCTGGTTAGCTCTGGCAGTTCTGAGAGCATAATAAAGCTATTTATGCAGCGAGTCTGGCCTCTCACAATCAGCCTGCTGTTTGAGGCTAGCTGAGGTGTGTATGTGTATGCCGGGGTGTGTGTGTGTGTGTGTGTAGGAAAGAGGAGACAGGGAGGCTCGGGCTAAGTAAGTGAGGGAGGCCCGAGGAAGGGTCAGGCTTACATAAACTCTCCGGGCCTGCCAGTAACTGTACTAAACACTTCTTAGGGCAGCTGAGCAGGGAGGGAGGAGAAGGAGCCATGACCTAGCTAAGTAGTTTACGTAGTAATAGCCTGGACTAATGCTTAATACCACTCTGCTGTCATATAGGGTCATTGTGGTAAAAGGCCGCAAATCTTCAAAGTATGTGTTTTTGATCTGTGGGGGTGTGTTTGTGTGTGTGTCTCATTGTGGTTGGCATCGGTGTCTTTCTTCCTTTCATTGTTCGCAGTCACATGATGGCCAGGGTGGCTTTCATACATACCACAGGGGGCGAGTCACTCGGCTGGCATGAGGACCAAAGTGGGTCATGTGGGCACTCTGAGAGATCAGGCTGGACCTAATATCTGCTGTTATTTCTGTCAAACCCAGAAGCCATCGAAGCGACCACAGCGGTGGTTTAGAGCTTTTTTTTTTTTTGTTCTTTTTTTGCAGCGATTTCTTCCTGGAAGCGAGCGGCTTTCATTCTTTCTAGAGGGGTATGAAAGACATCCCTGAGATGGGTAATCCATCAAGCTGATCATCTTGGCTGCTTTATTTATGTATCATTGTTACAGACTGATGTAACCCTTCCCAATGTGCGGTCGTACAGTGAGCTGGATTTGTTTGGAGAACTGTTTAGGGGAAGACTTAAATCATGGAGGCTGTGACATCCGAGACTTCAGGCTGCCAAAAAGGCTTTGCATTTAAGATGTGGAGATCTACCACAGAGGAAAATAATGTTCGCCACAGAAAGACTGATGGATACTTTCTGCAACTTAAAAAAGAAATCTGCTGTTAAAAACCGAAGTTTTCTTAAAAGGAAATAAAAGTTCTGAGTAATCTGTAGCCTTGAATCTGAAGAGTGAAACTTATGCCTCAAGCAATTAAGCATTTGATTTATTTATTCATTAAAAGAAGAAACCTTCTCTGAAATGGTTTTTCTTCTCCCTGCTGTGAGCATCCATAATTCTTATTGTGGTGCAGAGCCTTTTGATTACGGCTTCCTCTTGCTTTTTGTTTTTTTTTACAGTATCAGTTTCAGAGCTAAACTGGAGGTGGTGGTAGTTTAGCACTTTCTTTCTGTTTGAGCTGCATAAAAACATTGACTCCATCAATGTCAGTGTTTATATGTTGATATGTCATGCTTGACGGCAGCAAATCTTCAGGTCAGAAGACCTGCCTTCATCTGGAACTGGGGGTGAAGTTAAAGAGTCCAGTCACCAATTAAAATGTTATCATTGTGTATAGCTTCTGTTGAGAGCAGAGGCCTGTAATGGACAGGTGACCTGTCCAGGGTGTAATCCTCCTCTTCCCCAAAGTTTGCTGGAAGTAGGCAATTATCAATCCAGGTTTTTATTGTTATATTGAAACAAAAGGAGAATGATTAGAATTCACATTATCTTTAGATTGTGATATCAGTGTTTAGCGCAGTTAGCATTGCCAGATCTGCTCTCTGTGTTTAGCTGAGAGAATTTCCTTGATTTAACTCCAAAATCCTGCCACTTTTTCTAAATCTTGGATGTTCATTAACAGACAGGGGCTGAAAGCTCCAAAAGATGAAACAGAGCAAATGATCTGTACTCTGTTCGACCTCCCTGTTGTATTTTTTCCCTCGGTCACCGCTTGAATGAACCACAGACTCCTCACGACATTTTAGAAAATACATTTTAAAATGGCTTTACTAAAGTGCATTTTTAAACACCTGAAAATTGTTAGCTTTGAATCTTCCTCACACAGTAGCAGAATCCACATAAAAGAGCTGTTTTAGCGTCATCTGGTTGCACTTATTGTTTAACTTTCATTTATTGATAGAGATCAGCATTTTGAGTTCTTGGCCAGCCACAGCTGACAGTTGATCAATTCTTGTTGCTAGGCAGTTTCTCTCTGCATCGCTACTCCTAGTGTTTATTGAAATATCAACATTTATGCACTGAATGGTTTTGCATAGGGTGACAGTCGTAGTTTCACTTTTGAATGAATCTTTAAAGGTTAGGCAACTCTGTTGATGAGAACTCTTTCACTTGATATATCCTGCTTAAAGTAGCTTTTCTAAATCAACTTTCAGCTTAACTTTATAACACTCTGCTTTTTTAAGCAGGGTTTACAAATTAGAGTGGATCTATAAATTAAGACATTGACTTCGAGGAGAAAACACAAACACCATGACCAATGTAAGATGACTCCCCTTGATCCTTTACAGAAAAGTTATAGATCATTTTGCTCTCAGGCTGTGCGAAATAAAACCAATTCTTCAGGACTTTTCCTGTTTTTATAAGTGACTCTTATAGAAAGGCTTTGGTAGAAATGTCTACTCTGTGCTTATTGTAGCTTCCTAGAAGCTTTTCACGCTTGTTTGCTGATAGTTTCTGCCACCTTTCCCTTTTAAAGCTCTCTTCAGGTTCAGATTTGGTTGTGTATGAGGTTGTTATGCTGGTTAATGAAAACAGTTCTACTCTTTATTATTTTTTTATTGAATGTTTAGTTGAAAAGGGATTCAGTAAGTTTTGGTCTTAATCAATCATTTTTGACTTTGGGAAACAAAGTTTTCAATGTAATTTTACAAAAAAAATAATTCGAAGCTGCATGGTGGTAAAACGGACCTGAGTCTGAATTCTTTTTCTGTTCTTTCTGTGCACGCCTGGTTCTGTCTGGATTTCTCCCACAGTCCAAAACATTACTGTTAGGTTAAATGGGTATTTTTAGCTATACCAACCACTCAAAGTGCTTTACATTAGAGCCCCATTGACAAAAATCACTATTGTGTCACACATTCATACCCATGCATGCAGATCAGGCCACTTGGTTAGAAGTCCTTTGCCCAGAGACACACCAACATGTGACTGTAGGAGGCTGGATCTGAACCCACACACTTAGAATTCAAGACAACGACACTTCTCATTGAGACACAATCAGCTAGCCTCTCTAAAATGCCCTGAAGTGTGTGCATGCTGGGCTGGTTGTCCTGTGTCTCTGTGATGGACTGCCTGACTTACAACTGGAGACAGATGTGCTTCAAGGCAGCACAGTTATAAAACAATTGAACAAGTCTGTGATGTTAAAAATCTGCGACCATTATTAGTCGTTAAAATCAACATTTCATACTATTGCCTTGTGATATCTGGGGATTTCAATATTTTTAGCACACTGATGCTTTCAGAAAGCTCGTCTCTTTTCCCTCTTTTTACACTGAAAAATGATTGTTGCTTAATAACTTAAAGTGTTTCTTAAAAAAAGCGGTGTTGTTCTATAGACACAGTAGAAACACTTTGGACTATTTTTAAGCTTCACAGTATATTACTACTCAAATAAGGAAAAGCACATTTAATGTTAAAGTACATCTTAACATTAAAACCACTGTTCTCTAATTTTCAAAACCATATCAGGAAAGCTTATAAGTGGTTTCAGTCTAGAGAAGTAAAGTTTTTTTTTTTTTAGGATTTTCAACTTTAAAACAGAACAGACAGTTAATCTCTGCTTTAAATAAAATCCCTGAATTATGATATTTATTCCTAAGAGCTTGTGTTATGGAGGTTTCTTGGGTATTGTGATGGTGAGGATTTATCGTTTACTCTTGCTCAGACAAAGCACACTGAGAAAACTCATCCAGATAATGCTAAGCTTAGGATCTCAAGGCATAGCAGTAGAGAGGAAAGTTTCTGGTTTGGGAACGTCAGGGTTTTACCCGACCTGTTTCAGGATAGCAGTCAGCTCCCAAAGTCTGGGGCTGGTCTGGTTCTTGAACGAAAGAGGTTGGACTGAGGTCAATGCTGTCCTTATCTTGGCGTCTTGTTCTCAAGTGATCATGGGGTGGAAGGTGGGATAGCAACCATAGCGGTCTCTTCAATCTGTTAGCAAAAAGCAGCGCTCTGAATTTACAGATTTATATATATATTGAGACTCACCGATGGTCATTAGTAAGCGTGTCGCCATAAGGAATAAATCGATTAATCACTTGATGAATTAAAACGAGCTCAATCATTTCCATTTGTATGATTGTTTATCTTTCTCGTGTCTCTTTCTCTCTTTTTGCCAAAAACTGGATGACAAAGAGCTTCACTCCGGTTTGTTGGTCTCAATTAGCTCGTTTTTCAAAGGGCAATTTTGTTTACAGAAACTTCAGTGTCTGTTTTTATTCGTTGTTTTGATTGTTTTATTTATTTTGATATTTAAAATGTCTTCCAGTTCCAGCATTAAATGTTCGTCAGAAATTAAAGTTCACTGATCTTTGAGAGCGCGTACTTGCATTGTTATGCCTTTATCCTTTTATTACTTAAAAATAAGTAATAAAAGGATTTATTTTATTAAATAAATAAATGTATTTATTTATTTACGGTAATAAATTATCGTTTATTACTATAATTAATGGGACAGTTTGTCATCCAGCAGAATTTGTTGTCATGACAGGCCTATTCGTGAGATGAGAACAAGTGGCTGAAATGGGCCTCCCCTGTGGGATGGCTTGACTCACCTTTAGAGATGGAGAGAGGAGCTCTCCTCCTGGTGGTTATGGCAGCTGATCAGGACGCCTCCTGGGTTTCTCTCTTTGGAAGTTTCTCTCCATGTGCAACTGGGGAAGACCCAGAGCCCACTGCAGGGACTGTGCATCCCTTGTGGCCTGGATTCGCCTTGGGAACCGTCAGAAGGAGCTGGAGAGTGACGCTGGGAGATAGATGTCTGGGATTCCCATCCTGGACGTTTTCCCCCCCATTACCTGATGTGGGATGGATGGATGGTGTATTCCAGCAGTAACCCTCATAGTGTGTAACCCTGAATAGGGGTTGAGGATGTTTTCTTTTGGCTGCTTGCTGTGAACACTGAGGTCTTTATGTGTCTCCAGCGAGCAGCAAAGCTCCTACTTGAGTCATGTTTGCAGACCGTGGTCCAGTCCGGGTTCACATCAGTGTAAATGGTGCCAGACTCAACTCAGCATGTGAGACAGCATTCCCCACTTCCACTCAGTCCTGCCTCATGTCATATTGACTGATGGGATTCCCTGGAGCTGTAGTAAGAACTGTAGTCTAGTGTTTGTTTTGGTTGCTTTCTGTTTATGCCTCGGCGTATTTGGCCTGTGTAAGTATGTGCGTGTGTGATAGTGATGACAATGTGCATGCACGTATACAATGATCCGATGCTAAAATCCTTAATCTTGTGAGAAATTCTCCTCTTCTAAATAGCGGTGTCTGTGCAGCCTGCTCCATGACAGCAACACTGTCATTTGGATGTGTATTTATGTGCATAACGGGTTTTTAATGCATGCGTGCAGCAATGCTGCTATGTGAGTGTGTAAAACAGTTCAGACGCTGGTTTTTCCAGACCAGCTCGTAAACCACATCTGGGGAAGGAATTTAGATTCCTTTTCTCCTTCTTTCTCTGCTGGCATTTGCTTCTCCCCCCTCCACGGCAAGACTCCGTCCCTCTGCCCCCCTGCTTTGGATTTAAAGCAGAAAGTCATTTTTGTTCATATTTTCTGCCCTGTGTCCTCAGGATAACTTGAGCCTGGCTCTAGAGCAGAGAAGAGGAATGTTTTATTTGAAATTGATCATGCGCACCACCACTGCTCTGCTTCAGATCTGCTGGAAACGATGAAGGCAGCTACTGAGACAACACTACAAAAGTGAAAAATCAGTTTATGTGAAATTCAAACTGCAAATCAGAGTCTGGCAGCATGCCTCTGCAGCTCTGTGATGATCCTGTCTGTCTGCGAGTTCAACAGGCTGCCAGTGAGGCTGTTGACAGCGTGCAAGCCTGTGCTGAGAGGTTGTACGCGAACAGAAGATGCAGAGCTCCTTTTCTCCCTCTAATCGTGTTCTTCCCCTGCTCTTCTCTCACAGATTGTCCCTGGCTTCGCTGCGTTCCTGTGGGACAACAGACGCAGTACCAGTAGCTGACTGACAGCAGCAAGCAGCCCACCAGACCCCTGCGCTGAGTCTTCCCATTGGCCAACTGCCAGAGCTTCGCTCCCCCCCATCCTGACTGGCTCTGGCGGGAGTGTGGATGGAGCCGAGGGACCTGGTTGGCTCAGCCCGACCCAAAGAGGCGGACCTTCGGGGAGGCAGGGCAGGGCCCAGCGAGGAGCATCAACTGGCGGCGGGAGGCGCCGGGCCGGTGCACGGCGATGACGTGATTAACGGCGCTGCCAGTGAGGGGGAGGGGCTGGAGGAGCAAGGGGAGGGGCTTATGGAGGAGCAGGAGTTCTCCATCAAGGAAGCGAGTTTCCAGGAGGGAAGTCTCAAGTTGAAGATCCAGACCACCAAGCGCACCAAGAAGCCGCCCAAGAGCCTCGAGAACTATATTTGCCCGCCAGAGATCAGGATGACCATCCGACCTCCGGCTGGAGAGGGCAAAGGGGGGCGGCAAGGGCGGACAGGAGGCGGGGCAGGAGCAGGGCGGGGCCCCAAGGACGAAGAACGAGGTCCCCCGAGAAAAAGGGTAAGTCCCCCCCTTTTCTTCCTGCTTCTTCTTTACTCACTTAGAGTCAGTAATAAATCACCAGGTAGGCTACGCTGTGTACGCTTTATGGGGTTTAAGTGAAAAACACACTTCTGTCCACCCTAACATCTCAATCCGTAGCTTTTGTTGATCGTCGCCTCCAGCTACGTTTACAAAGAGTCAAAGTTTGCTGTAACTGAAACCAGTCTGACTGAGATCACACAGTAACACACACACACACAGCAGCTGAGAATAGGGCTGACACAAGCAAGTGACAGCTGGTGTCTGCCCTCTCCATTTGTGGTCATAGACTCGGAGACCTCTCCAGTCCCCTCCACTCACCACTTGTTTCCTTTCCTCTCCTATTCCCTCCTTTAATGAAATCAGCCTTTGTGGGTCACAGCCTTCACCTCCTCCTCCCCCGCCGCCTCCCATCACCCTTCCCACACTATACTGGTTTCTGGTGTATGTGACACTGTGTATGTACAAGTCCTTGGGGGAATCTAGTGTTTGCGGGCTGTGTTGACCTACACGGTGCTGTGTGTGTGTCCAAACCTGACAGCCATCTCTGCGGCGTTGAGCGCGACAGGCCCAGCAGGACTAACGGTGTCATGTTGTCAACATGCTGCAGAGTCGTGTTCTGCTCTGTTGTTTGCGCTCCAACTCAAGTGGCTCACAAGGTAAAAGAGGCCCTCGGTAGGCGTCTGAACCGGCTTCCTCTCACACACTTTGCGGCGCTTCATTGGTCGACACAGTCGCATCAGCAGGAACGTTGGAAGAAATGTTTATCAAGACTTTGAGAAATGCAAAAGCACTCGCACCCCTTAAACTTTTGCAACCCAAAACTTTAACGATTTCGAGACATGTTTGCATAATTGTGAAGTGAAAGGAAAGAAGTACATGGCTTTCAAAATGTTTAACATATCATGTTGTAGAGCCCCCTTTTGCTTCAGTCACAACTAAATTTGTTTCTTTTGGGTTTTTAAATACAGAAACTGAACATTTCTGCTCAAGCTGGGTCAGACTGCATGGAGAGAGTCTGTGAACACAAGTTTTTAAGAAGTTTTTAAAGTACATTTGAATTTAAAAAGAGCAGAGCATGTATACATAAACTTTTTCTTTATATATCGGATTTTTTATAATTAATTTTTCTTCAGTTTACAGTTTTGCGCTGTTTTTCTTGGTGTATCTCATAAAATCTAAATAAAACCCATTAATGTTTGTGGTTTAAAAGTGACCTTTGACCTTTATGTACCCATTTGCTCCGAGCAGCAGGGCCAGCTTTTCTGTCCCTGCTTAAACAGCAATCCCCACAGTATCATTCTGCTACCACCGTGTTTCATGAAGGTCATTATCTGTAATTCTTGCTTGCCCTTAGTTGTAGCAAGCTTGCTTCTTTTTGGCATTCTTCTATAAAGGCCCGAAGTGAGTGTGCATGACAGTAGCTGTCCAGTAAACCTTCCTGCTGTCTTAGTTTGGTTTATGTGCTGCTGCTAGATTTATTTCATTTTTTTTTGTTTAGCTGATCGTAAATCTTTGCAATTAATGTAAGCGGAGAATCATGCCAAGATGGAAGGAAACATCGTAGCGTGTTCATGTTTATTAACTTTTTTAAACATTTGGAACGTTTGCTTGGAAATAATCAAAATGTGGTTTTTGATTTGAAGCTGGCAGAGAAAGCTTATCCATCTCCACAGCCAGAGTTCCTGATGGTTTTCTCTTGGACTCGTCGTCTAACCACACAGTGAACCTTCTGACCTGCCTGTGAGATTGTTCAGGCAGGAAAATAAAAAAGCGTGACAAGATACGTGTAGCACGGACAAACGTCAGTGTTTATCTCCGTTAGAAAGCACGGCGGGCTGAGCCTCGCTTTCTGAAGCCCGGGCAGCCGCTCATAATCCAGCGCCATCAGCCCCCTAATTAGGAAGCCCGCCGGCTGGCGATGATTGACAGATTGTTGTCATAGTGACGGCTCTGAAACGCCGGTGTCTTCTGAGCTTTGTTGAGGGGAGGGGAGAACGTGTTGGTGTTGGTTCAGATCGGTTTCAACCCTTCATCCCCACCCGCTCCGTCCTCCAATTACCAACACCCTCCCACCCCTCGTCCCCCCAGCCCCTCGCCTCACGTCGTCTGCCTGCATCCACCCATCACCTGCCACCCCAGGCAGGCTCACTGGAGAGGAACGGGTTAAAGAGACTCTCTCTCTCTGTGTCTCTCTCTCTGCATGCCTGGATATGTGTGTGTGTGTGTGTGTCGAGGTTAAATACTCTCTTTGTGGTGTACGGGAGGCTGTGTGTCAGAAGGGGAGGGGAAGTGAGGTGGGGAGCAGATGGACAGCCTCTCCACTCGCTCTTGTATTGTGTCCGCAGCTACTTCTTTTTCCCGCTCTCCCTCTTTATTTCTTTTAGCCATCTCTCTTTCCACACTTGTCCCTGCCATTTTTTTCTTCCCTCGCATCTTCCACTTTTTCCGTCACTCTTTTCAGCCCCTACCAGATGGCAGCACGGGGCAGCGGCGGCAGAGCAGGAGAAGGAGAAGGGGGTTGTGGAAAGAGGAGGAGAAAGGAGGTGGAGGTCAGGCATATGGAGAGCCTGGTTAAGGGGCCCCCTCAGAGGGAGCGTGTTTGTGCGTGCGGTAGTGCGGTGAATACAGGAGGGGGCTGAGGGAGGATACAATAGAAATCCATTAAGAAGGAGATTTGCCTCTAATAGACAGAGAACGGGAGAGACGGCCAGCCTGATTAGAAGCTAAGCATGTAGGAAGAGATGAAAATGGTGCCTTTTTTTTAAAGTTATTTTCTTGTGTGGTGTCACCCAGTCAAAGAAGGTGAGATGATTTAAATAGGGATTATATAATTAATACCTTTGACAGTAAATTAAAGATCAGAAAACATGCATGTGCAGACTGGGAAACATAAATATCAGGTGTGTAAAGACAGAGTGAACTCTTTCATATGAAGTCCTATCCGGTTTCTGTCAGCACGTGACTTCATCTGATGAAGTAAGTGTAAGCTGCTATTATGACCTCCGGGTTTGAGGGTGAGTGCTTTAAGCTTCACACCTTGTTCTACCTCTAACAAAAACTCTTAGGAAAAATCTTCAGAATTTCGTTGAGTGTTGACAGTCTGCTAACGATCATCATCAGGCGAGCCAACGACACATTAAAGAAGCTTCAACCACTTCTAAATCGTTCATGTGGCATTTATAGTATTCAGTAGGAAAAAAAAAATAGAACTATGCCATATGAGACTGGTTGTAAGCACTGTGAGAATGCCACGACTGGCTAACTGTTAGCGGCCAATGTCATAAAAAGGACTATAGTTCAAAATATAAATGTGAACACTGTAAGGGTGCAACGAGACATTAAAGTGAGTGCTTCAAGCTCGACACCCGGCTTGAGACTCTTAGTTTGAAGTAAGAGCGAAGGAAGTTTATGAGTTGCATTGTTGTTTTGATACTCTCAACTACTGTCATCAGTCATTAAATGTCACCAATCCAATTTTAAATTGAGGTACTTGGTATAAAAAGGAAGAAACTGTGACAAACAATATATGAGGGATTTGTAAACACTGGGAGAATAAAATGGCTGACTAACTACTTGAACGTAATAAGACATTTAGCTTCAGATGTTACATTTTAGTGCATAGAAGCTCTTTAAACACCTTTTCAGTAATTCTGCTTCGAATAAAGAACTTTGTCTACTAAAGTTCTTTAGTAAACACAGCACCACCAGTGCAAAAAGTTAGTCTAGAGCTGTGGCACCATGTTTTATTACTGCTGTAGATTCTTATTCTGAAGAAAGCAAAGAAGAACTTCTTGGGTTTCCCTGCTTAGTTTACAGAGTCATTCACAGTTAGGGGCTCAGAATTAGACAAGAATAACAAAAAGAGCCCTGCTCAGAACTTTGTAGCGAATTTCTAATTTTTTTTTATAGATTTTTGATCTACCGATGCTGAATCTAACTGGTTAAATACATCTGTATATGTTGATAGACCAGCAAAGCTATGAAAAAAAAGCATGACTTATAGTCTGGGTTTTCAAACCTTCTTACTTGTGATAAACAAAAAATAATGATTGTGAATCCAATTTAATGCTTAGTTGTGTCTAGTTAGCTGGATGCAATGTTACATCCCTAATACTTATTATTCCCAATATGTTAACGTTTCACATCAAGTATACCTAACACACCATTTTACTTCAGCTTCCAATTTCCAAACAGTGTTTCTTCTGTAGCGATTTACTAAATGTAGAAGAGATGTGGTTTTGTATCTCTTCATCTCAAGAAATACACGTAATTTTACAGCTATCAGTAATAACAGTTGAGCATTATTTGCTTTTTACAATAAACTATTCTATTAGTGAGAGGATTATGAAAGAGGGAGCGCAGAAAGGGGAGGTGCAAAGGGGGTAATTTCCTTTTTTTAAAAGGGAATCTCACTCTTCTATCATCTTCATAGCAGGCATCCATAACCAGAGGCTTCATAGAGCGAGCGTGCCGTGTCAGGAGACGGGGCCCACATTAACGCAGTATGATGGGCTCCCCTTCTCTGTCTCCAGCTGACATCACACACATGCTGGATGTCCTCTCGCACGCAGCTCTTTGTCTGGCCCACGCCGTGTGCGCTCAGAAGATGAATGTGTGTGATTTAATAGATCGGATCCCGGGTCAACCGCTGCATCACTCCTACGGACATGGAGGAGGCTCGTGCAGCCGCGCACATGCAGGCACACAGTTTGCAGGTTTGATGCCATCACTTGGCAGAAGCTACCTAAAGAGCATTTGCTGCTTTTTGCTCTCAGAGAGAAACACATACACACACACAAATCATGCTGAGCGGTGATTGCAGTCAGAGGGAGTGTTTTCCTGGTTATCTGTCCAGTTCCCTGGACGTGCCAAATGTGGCTCTTAATCCATTTTGCTATCTGTGGGGAAAGATAAGCCAGAGCTTTTTCAGGAGTCTGGGCCAGGCTGTGTGTGTTGTTGCTGTTGGGGTGTGTGTGCGTGTGTGGGTGTGTTAGTGGATGCATCCGAAAGCTTGACGCTAAATACACACTTATCTTGTCTTGACAGCCCCTCTGCTTGGTGGTCCTACTGACTGCGTGTGTGCGCGTGTGTGTTGTTGCTTGGTGGTCTTCTCCCAGCAGTGTTTGGGATTATTATGTGTTAGTCAAGTGCATGCAGGGAAATTAATGCTGTCACAGTCGCAACGCCAAGTGTGTGTACACGCAATACGTGCACGTGTGTGCGCAGGGAATGCTTGGACGTTTGATGTGGATGTTGTTTTTCTTATTTCTGTCGGAGATGGCGGTTGGTGACCTGAGGGACTTGATGAGCTCATAAAAGCAGCAGCGTCTGTGTCAGCTTGCGTGTGTGTGTACGTGTGTGGGCGTGTGATACATCATGCTTTGCCCACAGAGAGCAATCCGTGATTGATTTATGCATATGTATAAATATAAAATGATCACCTCTGCTGTGGTCTGACCCTACTGTCCCATTGACTGTTTCTGGTGTCTGTCCGTTTGGTTAAAAGCCCCAAATTGTTCATTTAGATGTTTTTGGTGTGTGGATGCGTGCTGTCAGTGTTTGCAGCCTTTGAGTCTCTGATCTGGGAAAGCTTTAAGGGGCGTCTCCCTTTAGTGATTGGGGGATGGTAGATGTGAATGTGTTTGTGTGCATGTGAGCTGGAGGGGGGTAGTGGGGGTGAGTGATTTAGCACCACGGAAACACCAGCTGTCCATCTGTGTCTGACCCCCATGCACACACACCAGCACACCCCCACGCACACACACACACGCATATTGCATCTAACCTCTGATCTGCTTCTCGGTATCTCCAAAATCTGCAGAAAGTCCAGTCAAAATACAATCTGTTCACTTGTCTTTCACTCGCCAATCACATCCACAAGGTTTTCCTCTCTAAAATCTATTTCCTGGAGATCCGCACTAACCTTGGTCACAGGTTTTGCTTTTCAAAACTAGACCTGGCCCAAGAGGAGAATCTCATAATATCTTAATGCTAAATTATGATTCTAACTATACAGAAATATGTCTGGTGTAATATATAACCTATGTAAAACAGAAAGTACTGATAGTGTTACCTGCACCATGTATTTGTTATGTTTCAGAAACATATTTAGGCCGAGAAAGCACAACCAAAGCATGGGACCCCAGTCTCAGTTCAGTATTCAGGGATTCGCCTATTTATAGATTCAAATTATTTTTGGAAAATTCACCCATTTGCAAATATTTTTTCTGAAATATTTGAAAGTGAATTCAGCTCAGGAAGTAGAAATAGCTACGTGCTTTACTACTTTACATGCTATTGGGTGGTGTTTGCCAAACAGCCAATCCAGGCGTAACATTGATGTTCTTTGGTGCTCCTTGCCTTCAAAGAGTTGACATAAGAAAGACTCTAGATATTAGTTGCTATGGCAGTGCTAAGACTGAGCACATTAATTCATAGTACAGTTTAATTGGTGCTTGAATTATTAAAATGTAGAGTTACAGGGATCAATGAGCAACAATATGGGTGGTCTTCAGTACTGGCGGATGTCTGTGGTCTCTTCTATTGTAGTTTTCAAGTATTTTTGTACATCATCAATATTTCTCTTTCTTAGCCTGGCTAACTGAGCAGCTAAATATCACAGTGGCATTCTTTCAATTTTAAAAATGTCAAAACAATATGGTTTTGTTCATTTCAGAAAGGTTTGATAATATTGTTTTTGCAGGAGTTTGAATGGTTATCCCTTGTTTGTTTTAAAGTCAAAGACATTAGTTCAGGGGTGGGCAATCCTGGTCCTCGAGGGCCGGTGTCCTGCAACTCTTAGATGTCTCCCTGGTTCAACACACCTGAATCCAACAGCTGAATCACCTCCTACGTGCAGTCAAGTTCTCCAGAGTCCTGCTAACGACCTCATTATTTGACTCAGGTGTGTTGAAGTAGAGATGCATCTAAAAGTTGCAGGACACCGGCCCTCGAGGACCAGGAGTGCCCACCCCTGCATTAGTTCCACGTTAAAATGTTGCATAGTTTTGTTTTGAATTTCTGTATGAAAACCATGATACCGTGAAACTGTGAGAATCTCGTATCGTCCTACGCCTAATTGAGAATGATGATGACCCCAAACAGTGGCAAGTCCTCACATAGCGATGCGTTCGATGATTAATGACTCTAGAATATGAGTAATGATCATAAACTCAAACACACAAACATACTCACGCTGCAAGGTTGACTGAATGAGGTCTGCAGCAGCGCTCTAACTGCTTTGGATTTATAATGAATGACTGAATGAATGCATGGTTAGTAATGGTGAACACATACACACACAGCCACACAAAGAAGTGCTGGAGGGGAAGCAGAAGAAGAGGTGAACTTTGACCCTGCTGGACATTCAAAAGCAGAGGTGATAGCTGAGCTCCAGCCTGTGTGTTTGTGTGTGTGTGTCTGCTGTATTGTTGTTTGTACGATTGGGTCAGGGTTGAGACAACTGGAGTCTGGCCTTTGCTTTCTTACCCTCAGGGCTGGATTTGATGCCTGTCTGTCGGCGTGTGTGTGTATGTGTGTGTGGTTGTGCTGACCATTTGGTGGGAACTGTAGCTAATTTCTCAATCAGACACACACATACCATCTTCTCACTTGGTCTCAAAAGGTCAAGCCTTATTCTTTCTCTATTGTGTCCGGGTCCCAGTAGGTCTCTCTTCCTCCTCCGGCAGATGCAGACTTGCTATAAAAGCCGGTCCGGCTTTAGGTGCGTTTTTTTAATAAAGACCTGAGGCGTTCGCTCGCTCGCATTTAAAGAAATGCTAATGGCTCTGTGACAAATCAGCTCGTTGTGCTGAGACGTTCTGAGACCTGCTGTGTTGACAGGTCGGTGCTGGGACGTTTTTCGGGATGTGTGTGGGAGCACAACACACTGGACCGATGCTGAGCGATTCTGGCTTTGGATTCTGGCGATTCAGCCTGATTCACATCACTGAGGGACGATGTGGAGGGCGACCTTGTTTCATATTCTCTGTGGTCATAGATAACGTTGAGTCATACCATCTTGAACTTGTGGGGCCACTTCATTATCTTCATCAAGCCTCTGTGGTTGGTCAGTGAGTGGGTGTGTGTGCATGTGAGGGAGGAAAGGGGCAGCGTGTGGAGATCCAGCAGGAATTGGTGCTGGGAGAGCAGGAAACGGCTGCGGATTCAAAGGAGAAAGAGAAGCAAGTGCTGAGTATCGACTTTCACTAAGTCCCACTACAAGCGCTTGTCAGTGAAATCTGATGGCACCATCAGCTGTCTGGAGCACGCCTGTGTGTGTCTCAGTGTGTGTGTGTTTCTAAATCACTGAAAGAAAAGACGTTAAAGTGTCCGAAATCTAACGACAAGGTCCTGAAATCAAATTGTCTCCAGAAATAGATGCATGGTGTGTCAGAGTGAAAGTGTTACAGCAAAACATACAAAGGAGTGGTATTGAGGACATTTTGTTCGTAAGACAAACCCTAAGTGGGCAGGTTGTTGCTGTCTGTTGGTGCAATATGTTCAACTTGTTTTCAGTCTGCAGAAGGCTAAAACGATCTTAGGTCTCTCCAAGGGTTTCTTTCTTTCTTTTTTTTTTTCCAGAAACGTGTGCACTTATTGATATATTTTTCAGGATACTTAATATCTGACAGAAATAGCCATCTGTACCAAAGACCTTGCTTCAGACATTGTTTTCACTCATTAATCCAAACTTTCTCCTAAAGATTTTGTAATTTTTATACAGTTAATTCTTGCACTCTGGGATCAAAGCAAGCCCACAACATGATACCACCTCCACCTTGCTTCACTGTTTGCAGCACTATTCTTTCCTTCTTCCTTCCTTTCTTTTGATCCAAGCTAGTACTTCTAGTTTGGTCCTCAAAACTATTTCAAAATAAAAAAAATTTCTTGTATACATTTAATATTTGTGTGACTTTAATGTTACTTTTATGAATCTATGGGCTAACCAGAGATCTGTGGCAAATTTCCAATGTTTGTGCAGCTTTGACCCGTGGATACACTTTGCAATAAGTTTTTAAGATCTATGATCTCTATACATATGTATTGATATGTTGCACACATAGGAAAAACTTTCAGAATATTTCACTGTCCTAAAAAGTTGATATTTGTTATATCAGAAACAGAGGAGATGTCACGCCATGTGTGTGAATTAACAAGTTTTGTTGTTTCAAAACAAAGAAAAAAACAATTTGAGGTTGACATTTTAAACTGTATTTATTGTTCTATATTAGCATTGATTATAAACATTGTCTGCTTTTCTTGTAGAGTGTAGATCTTTACCTATGTTGCTAAATCCGTTATGTTCTGTTCGGCTTAAATGGACAGGCGATGTATCTCTGTCAAAAATGCTTCTGACTTGTGAGTTAGAGCTGGATTTGATCGATTTATGACATTTTCTGTTCTTGAAGATTTAATTTATGAAAAATCACTTTTTTCACCATTGCACTAGTTGGGTTTCTGAACTTCTGAGTGATATCGGCCCACCCAGGACCTTCCATCTCGTTTTACAAGCACGTTTTACAGCTTGAACTTATTTGGACTTAGAATTCAGGTCAACTCCCAGAGGGGAAGATTGAAATAAAAGCAAGTTTTTGAAAATATTTTAGGTAATTTGTAATTTATTTTTAAGAAAACAAAGGGAGATTAAATTTCTGATTAAAATCAGAAATTGTATTTAGTATGAAAAAAATCTGATTTTATTTTGAATCGATTTTATTTTGGCTACGTTGGCCATGTTGGGCGCGTCATCCGATTTAATTTTTAAACATTTCAGCGAAATATTTAATATTCACTGACTGGATGAAAATGGACTTTTTGGGTTTCCAACAAGTCAGGACAAGAATTGTTCCAATCAATAGCTAATTTCCATGCGTATCTCTTTGGTAAGTTATTACTTATCAATTTGCATGTAAACATTTAGATTATAGAGTTAAATTCTTTTTAAGTCTGTAGATATTGATAACAGAGAGGGACTTTCTGGCTTTCTCTTTTATAAAACGTAACTGTGTTATAACCATAACTTACACTTAACACCATATTATTGCTCCACATGTCTTCTCTCCAGGCTCTGTGAAGTACTACTACTGTAGTTTGGCTGCTTATTTATGCTCTGTCTCTTAAGTGTGGATCCCAGCATGAATAGGACATGTCTGTCTGTCCTTATGTCTGAGTGTCTGTCCCTGGGCACGGCTTAGACTAAACAAACAGCAGTGTTTATGAAGCAGAGAAGAAGCCACGAGGGTTTTCTGTTTGCTGCTTCATTTCAAGACACAGACATCTCCACGCCTGTGCACACACACACACAGCCACGGCTGCAGCACCTCCTGCGTTTCTCTGCCCTGTTCTGGTGCGATTTTTTTCACCTTCTGCTTTTTTTCCCCTCCAGTTCAGTGTCTCCTTCTCAGTCGGTCTCTTTTGGACCAAACCGCTCAGTGAAATATTCGTCCGCTCTCAGACCGAGAGGAATGCCACTCCGTGTGACCTCTCACCCACTGCGAGGAGGGGGTGTTGGTTTGGATGAGGGAGCGAGGGGGCAGCTGCAGTCATGTGCCCGGGCCTGGAGAGAAACACGCAGACACGCATACACAGACATTTCTGAAATCATGTACACACACTTTAATTCCTGCAGTCTGCTAAGCCCTGACCCAGCTCTGTACCTGCAGCTCTCCTTCACCCGCGTCTCTTTGTGGCTGCTGGGAAGTGTATGATGCTTCACTTTGGTCTGCGTGCGTGTCTGTGAACACACGAGTGGAGTGCAGCCTCACACAAAGGCATTATTGTTGGTAAGAGGGGGCCTAAAGGGAGGCAGGCAGCCTGATTGGTTAAGACTATTGTGTCTCACTTTTCCCATTCTCCCTGTCACTGAGGATGTCATTACAGTGCCTCTCTGACTCTCTCCCTCTTCCTGCTGCTGGCAAGCTGAAGATCATGTAAGGACACAAGATGATCAAGGAAGAAACTGTCTGCTCACAACTGCAAAACTTCAAAGGTGGACAGAAGAGTCTATCTGAGACACATTTAGGGGTTGTTAAACCAGGGATTGTACTGGAGCCAAATCTAAACTGATCTAGTTTTCCACAACTGGAGACAGGGTATCCGTGCATCCATAAAAAGTCTTTAAAAGTATTTAATTCTAAAAAAAAAAAAAAAGAGAGAGGCATGACTGTTTAATGTAGTTTTTCTTTCTGTCAAGCACAGTGGCCTGCAGACATCTTCATAGCGTTGTGTGACTGGCAACTTTTTTTGCGTCAAAGTGCAAATTTATTGACTGGATGACGTTGGTCTTTGCCTTTGTGCGGAAAGCTTGGCACTTCGGGGTTAAAGCTGTAGAGAACCATATGCAGTGTGAGAAGCACAAAGCTGCTGCCAAGAGCCACAAACAAACCTCAGAAATTTCAGTTTTTTCTTTGCCCGATTGTATTGCAGAAAACTCTCCCAACCATCCCCTACATTTATAGTTTTTTCCGTCTTAAATTTTATTCAAGGTGGCATTAAAAAAAGGTCTTAAAAAGTCTTAAATTTGACTCGCTGAAACCTGCAGATACCCCGTGGATAGGCGCGTCATCGTATCACTATAAATGACTCACCCAGTTCATGTTTGATCCTCCCAGGGAGGCAATTCAATGACACAAGTTATATTATTAACCTCAGTGTCTCTATAAAAAGTTGCCCTAATGTCACCAACAGCATTATGCTCTTTTTATCCCAAACAAGATCCAGTTCTAGATTCGTTTCATCCAGACTAAAATTAATTAATTTATGTTCATAGTTCAACACTTGAGCACTTTTAACTGAGGGACTCTGTTAATTTGGCTTTTTACACAACATTAAGTTAAGTTGCTGGTCTCCTAAAGCTACCCACAGGCTTCTGACGATATTGTTGGTTTTCTGCAAAAAACCAGTTTGTTGTTGCCAGAGCTTGTTGCAATGGAAACACAAAGGACTTTCCATTTCTTAGCTTTCATAAAATTCTGTGAATTTATTGGTGTGTTTGGTGTCATTTTGTGTTTGGTGTTATGTTTCATGGTCCAGTTCTGCACCAGCTTTGCTATTCTTTCCTCATGGTCCCATATTTTCCTGAAGCACCTGCTGACAGACCTCTGTCTTACCTTCATGTGTTTTTAGAAAGGAAAGGTTCGCTCCTTTAACACATCTTATAGGTAGATTATTTTTGTCCTCTTTCTGATTGTAGAGGAATCCCCTTTCACATCAACAGCAGTAAAAACCTTCTGTAGGTTTTTGGAGACATATTTTAGTATCTCTGTCTGGTTTCAGGGTGAACCTGCTTGAATGGTCAGACCAGGGCATGTTGGCAGTGATTCTGAATCTCCTCCTCTTTGGTACCGTAGAATAACTGACTCATAAGTTGCTCCAATGTTTTTCTAAAGTCCTCAGACAACTGTTTGGATCTGACCATGTTCACTAGTCAGGAGCACAACAAACAAACAAACTAAGGTTGAAATGAAACAAACCTTTAAAACTCTGAGTAGTGAATGTTCTTATCATACTCATTTAAAGTAGTGTGCGAAGTTTTAAAAGGTATTTTCTTTGGTTTTTATTGTTTGATTCTATTATTTTTAGTATAATTAAAATGTATATTAACTACTCACATGTCCAAATATGCTGGAAACACCCAGATCTTTCTTGGGTGCCTGCATTTTGTGCACTATACTCACTGATAAATGAGTAAAACATGTTTTCATAATACTCCACATGGCACATCTCCAGCTAAGACAGACTGTCTCTCATGAACACATGAACTAATTGTCATGGTTCATGGTTGTGGTGACCGTCTACTCTTATCAGATCTTTGTTGTCCACTAAGACAGGCAGATAAAATACATGAGATTGCATAATTTGTGAATAACTAATCAGTGAGTGGGGCTTTGCTGTTGCAGACCGCAGAGAGGAAGTGTTTAATCTGAGCACACAGCTTCTGTCTTGAATTACCAATCATTCCACACAGGAAGTCATCCCTTAAAGCAGCTCATTGGCTGTTAATTGTTTCCTGTTGGAGAGAAGCGGTGCGATTGGATCATATGGGGCCCAGAGAATGGAAACAACTTCTTCTGTTGGTTTGTACACTTTGTGCTGCACGAGTGTTTGCGTTGGGGAAGTGAATTTTGACTTGAGGCTTGCAAAGAGTATTAAATGTCTGTGTGTGTTGTCTTCTTTGTGTTGAGAGTGTGTACCGATTGTCATCTGTGCTGTTCCTCAGCTGAAGTTCACTGACTCCCATGAAAGGAACGATTGGTACATGATCGCTGTGAAACGACTCTAATGCGCCTCTTAGTGCCTTTCTGTGGCGGGCTGCACATACAAAGGCCCAAACACGCCATTAATGGTAATAGTGGGGATTAGATGCATACTTTGTGTAGCATGTAAATGTGTGTGCTATTAAGGCGCGAGTAGAAACCTCAGACTGCCTCATAATAACATGCTCTGGCTCAGCCAATCAGAGGTTCTTGTTTAAATTGAGTCATCAACTTTTCAGTGTGTCGGAAGAAAGCGTGACAAGGAGGCTCTTTGGTGGTTTGCTGCTATCTTTAGGAGTACTCCAGTCTCAAGGATTACTGCTGAGGGTGTATGAGGGACCGTTTTACTCCAGACCCACCACTGCGCCTCGCGTGTGCGCCGAAGCTCCCGCGTTTGATCGTGTCTAAGAGGATCAAAATGTGCCGTACATGACGGCGTGTAGCATCAATGGTGCTGCAGAACAGGGTTTTTAGAGAAAAAAATAAAACTCAGTGTGGTTGCAAATAGGCATATCACGATAATACATTTTACTAGATGATACATTGCCACAAAAGTTATGGAAATAAATGATAATATTGTTGTTTTGAGACCGTTTGAAGTAATATAATAATGAAGACATAATAATGTAAGTGCACAAAGATTAATAAACTTTCATTTCTAACAAACATTTACCACTGGAACTGGAAGATATTTTAAATAGCCAAAACAAATACATAACACAACAAACAAAATGGATGCTGCAGTTTCTGTAAGCAAAATTGCTCTTCAAAAAGGGGCTTGTTGAGACCAATGCAGTTATCATGTGATTACATTTTTATTTATATTTCTGTTGCGTATTACAACAGCCTTAATTGTGTAGCGCAAATGAATGTGGCTTGATTCAAAATTTTGTTCAAATGAAAATTAGAAAAGTCTGACATCCTAATAATTGAAATCTAGTGCAGCGGATTTAACCTGCGCACTCAGATTAAATCCGTCCGATCTGGCGCAGATAGAACAGGGAGAGCGCTGTGGAGAAGTTTATATAAGGGCTATAAGACAATATTTCAAGCTTTGAGCATCTCATGGCGGACAGCAGTGAATCTAGAATTGTATTATCAAAATGTGTAATTATGAAGCTATTGCACTGACAATAGAGATCAAAATTAACCCAGTTTCTTGATTCTTTTTTTTCTTTTTAAGTAAAATGCAGTATTATATATGCATGCCACACTTTTCAGATTTTTATTTCTAAAGAAAAAATAGTTGAAAACCATTTCCTCCCACTTCATAATTAAGCCCTACATTCTGCTGATCTGTCACTAAAAAATCCCATCAAGGTTTCAAGTTGTAGCTTGACAAAATCTGAAAAGTGAAGAAAATATAGATACTTTAGCGAGGGGACTTTTTAGTTTGTGAGCTTTTCGGCTTCGGAGCCAAACTTCCAAATGTTCCCACCCAACTTTCCCAGAAGCCGCTTGAATCTGAGGTAGGGAAGAGCGTGTCGAAGTGGAACATGCTGAGTAAAAACAGACGTACAGTTTCAGGCAGCGGCGGGTCTGATCCCAGCCATCCTCAAACCGTTCACCTTGACAACCCCTCCTCTTCCCACTCCCTCCTCTCTCTCTCCTCCCTCTTTTCTCTCCCCCGCTGTGGGTCTCCTCAGGCGCATGAATGGAAGTCTTTATTCCCAGGAGAACTGGTGGGAAGAACGAACGAACGAGGAACAGGGATGAGGGTGGCGGTGGAGGGGGGTGAATGGGGCTGGTTGGATGGGTGAGGGTTGGGGGGGTCTCTGTGAGAGTGGCCACAAGATCAACACAGTGCCACAGCTCCTCTTTTCTACTCTGCTGCTTTTTCCCTCCTTTTTCCCCTCTCTGTTACCCCCCTCTTGCCCCGCCCGCCTCTTCCTACCCCGATTTTAAGTGCTGTGGATACAAAGCCCTGTTAGTATTCATGGTGTTTGTTTGCAGAGGAGCTGCATGTGTGCGTGCATGTGTGTGTGGGAGGGGGTGTGCGTGTGTGTGTTCATGGAGCTGTCAGAAACACAGATCACAGGGAAGCAACGCTCTGAATGGAGCTGGAGAGAAGCGGGCATGTCGGGGAGGAGGGTGGCGGTTCCCACAGGAGGAGAATGGTCAGCTCCAGAATAGACGAAAGAAAAGAGAAAAGGACGAGGAGATGGGGGTGAAAGGAAGGGTGGGGGGGGGGGGTGCACAGGGGCATGGTGTGTGTGTGTGTATGTGTGGGGGGGATGTTGGGTTCCTACATGGTGTTAAAACCAAGACAACAAGGTAAGAGCGAGGGAAAAAGACAGGATCATATCAATCATAAGGTTTCAGAGGAAAGTGGCGGTAAACGAGTCCAGGCACCTCTGTTCTTGTTTTTCTGCCCCCCCTCCTCTTCTCCTCATTCTGCTGTTCTCATTCTTTTACTAACAGCCCCCCCTCCTCTTCCTCTCCTCCTCCTTCGCCTCCTTCCCTCCCCCCGCGCTCCCTCTTTCTCTTTGTGTGTTTGCCTGGACAGCTGCCCAGTTCCATACACAGGAAAAATGAAACACTCTAACCGCTGGGCGCGCTGCCAAATAAAAGGCTGCGAAAAACTATTTGAAGGGCAGCGCGATTGTGTGTGTCTGGGCACGAGGATTTCTGTGTTTGTGTGTGTTTGCGTGGGCCGGTGTGCGTGTGGTGGGATGTTGAGATTTGGGTGTGCCTGTTTAGGGTGTTCTTTTCCCAGTGCAGTGGGCTGATCGGTCCGCCTGTGCGAGACAGGAAGAGGCTTCAGCTCGCCATCCGACTGGGAGAGGAGAGAACGCGGTTCATATGCGATCACGAAAAGTCTGGAAAAGCAGAATTTTATTTTCCAAGGCTAGATAAAATGAAATTGAGCATGGAAAAATTTATTTGAGTTTTCAGTCTTCAGTCTCTGTTCAGGTGTATAGGAAATAATCTGAAACCCGTACCCACAGCATGATGCTCCCACTACCATGCGTCACAGTGGGGGTGGTGATGTGCAGTGTTGGTTTTTAGTCACACATAGTAGCATACATGCAGGTCAAAAAGCTTTGTTTCAGTTTCCAGGGCACATGTTGGGTGGGACATAAAGATTTTGAAAAAGAAATTACTTTAATTTTCTGTTATCCCAAAAAAGATGTTAAATAATTCTTCACCACAAAGCAGAATTAAAACCCAACTTCAACATCTTGCTAATATTTTCATGAAAAAACTTTGCATGATACTGCCACCAGCTAATCCCAGAATTTCTCTGTTAACTATATTCTTCACATTCTTCACACCAGGTCCCACTGGGGGACTTTTCAGTTGGTTGCAGGTTGCAAAAAACTAAACTGGATCATGGATTGAAGGTGTAATCTGAAAGGACTTTAGCTGTCTGTCAGTCATTACTCTTTCTTCTTCTTGTTTCTATTTTATATCGCCTTGATATCCCAGAACAGATCTGACACTAAGAGTTGTAGATTTTGAAATAGAGATTATTTAGGTTTCCCCAGAGGCTAAAAAGCTGTGAAATAGTCCTTTAACAGAATACAGATTGTGAAGCAAATCTAGGCATCGTGATGTTTCACGATGTTGTTTCAGTATGTCATGAAGATAAACATCCCCTTCATGATGCTGCCACCACTGTGTTAGTTTTCCACCACACGATTTTGGGTGCAGACCAAAAAGCTTGGTTTTAGTCTCAGCTGACTGGAGCGGCTTTACATCCTCTGCTCAGCTCGGATGTCCCTGTCCAGATGCGAGTCCAAGTATTATTTGAAACTGAGCTCATCTTAATCCGTCCAGATCCCAACAAGCAGAGAAATAGCCCTTAATTGCCGTGCTGAATCAGAAGCCAACTTCAGCTTTGTGTTGTTTCTTTATTTGTGGAACACATAGATAATAAAACCCAACTAGTTAAATGTTTTGTGCTGAAATGTCCATAATGCCATAAAATCTGCCATAAAAATCTGAAGGCTTAAGTCTGGGAAGGAATGGAAATTTTTACTGGAACATTTGTGGGAACCCCGAGAGCAATATTTAACTTTCAGATCAGATCTCAATTTATAAAAGCCCACTGAGAGGCTGAGAGTGATGCATTCAGGCACACGCCCACATATCTGTCCGTAAATTTATGCTGACTCATTTGCAAAGTGCCTTTCAGTTGGGTGATTGCAGCACTTAGTCACATATTATCTATGACCTCCTGAGCTGCTGCGTGCTGACCTTATCTGATGGTTACATCACCACTGAAGGAGGAATGTGTGCGGCTCAGAAACGGCGGGCGCTCAGGTGTCATGGAGTCGATGTTGGAACAGTGGCGGCTTCTTACAGGTGTTCATAGATCTGGGACCAGAGCAGACTGTCAACAGGAAGGAAAATGCACAACACGAACTGAGGACTGAATGTGCTTCAGCGATCTTTATCCTTATCTTCTTTCTGCTGGTTGAGACCCGTAGATGGCAGTGGGAAAGGTTGGGGACGGCAGATCTTGTGCTTGTTAAAAGGTCAGAGTCCACTCTTGTGCTGATGTCCTAATTTCCTGACTGCTGCCCCCTCCTACAGGTTAACAGTAACACATAAAGAAATTGTGAATATTCTGGTTAGGAGCAACAGCTCCATGTTTAGCAGTTTTCAGCCCACTGTCAGAGTTGTTAAAGGGCAACAGGGAGCATGGAGGGGTGATGTTTGGGCCCCGTAACAATAACACTTCCATTCCAAGGATGACGCCAAACTCACAGCTGTTAGAGAAAGTAGCAACAAAGATCAGAAGAAGAGAAGAAAACAATGTTTTATTTTTTTATCTCTAATTTTTGGATAATGGATCTACCAGGGACAAGGGCCCAATGGATACATTCACACCATGATCAGTCCACTTCAGTCAAACTCTGGTTTGGGAGATGTGAACGCGCAATCAAACTCTGATCCGGACCAAAAACACCAAACTCTGGTCCGCCTAAAGACGTATTTCTCTGTTCGGTTGAAGTAAACTCAGACGCAATTCGAATGAACGCCAAGCAGACCGGAGACCGCTCCAAAAGCAGAAGGTGGACTACAGTCAACGGAATCCTGGGGAGATTCATCCAAAACAAACTTGCGACTTTTTTGTTTACATTTCATAAAGACGGAAGTTGTGCTGATGCTTTCTTCAGAGGTTATCATGTCGTTTCCTTCACTGGTTCGTGGTGCAGCGCCACCACAGGTGAGGAGGTGAACAGGTTCTTCAAAGGGTTGGGTTCATCTTACACAGTGCAGAGTGAAAGCAAAGCGCATCAAAAGAAAATGTAGCGAATCTTTCATTCACACACACTGATGTGTGAATGAGTAGCTTTGGTTACATGGTAACCTGCAGACAGACAGAGGGAGCCTGATGTGGCTGAAGGAAGGAATTAAACGGCCTCGTCTGATATAAGAAGCCACTGATGTTTCCCTGAAGTTCTGGTTGTCTAGGAAGCTTTTGGAAATTAGTAGTAGAGGGTCTTGGATTGATATTAGACATAATAATTCTCTCTACAGTGATAACTGTTTGATGAAACTGAGGTATTTCATCCATCTCCTAGCAGCCCGTGCCTATTCTCAGCTGAACGCCCGTCAGGTTGAGGCTGACGTTGACCTTATCTGGAAACAAAGAGCCCAGCACAACTCTGAGATCCACTTTGTTGACTAAAACACAGCCGTGAGTACCGGCAGCTCACTCTTTATGACCGCTATTTACATCTGACTGTGTGAATATCAGACAGTGTGTGCGTTTTCCCTGAAAATGCCTCACACAGAGAGACACAGAGACGGGGGGAGAGAGGTGGAGGAAACTAAGAACAAAAAGCTGAACTGGTGCCAATATAACCCAGGCTCAACCAGGAAAAAGGGGAGGTGTGTGTACTGGTGGTGGTGGAGCACCATTTGTATTTTTATCTTCTTATTTTCCCCCTCTTTTGCCTCCATGTTTCCTTGTTTTTATTATCTCTCTGTGGTTGCTTTGTGGTTGGTGGGGAGGATGTGTATGGTGCTTATATGTGTGAGACTGTCTGTCTTAAACCGACCTCCCTTCTTCCCCCCTTTGTATCTGTCTCTGTCATGGCTGCCCTCCTTTAACCCGGAGCAGCAGGTTTTCTAGGACAGGTTAAATGAGAAAGCGAGTGTGTATCAGGTGCCTGTCATCTTACTCCTCTCTGGACTCTCCAGCTCTCCTCTCTGGTGTCAGTGCATGCGCATGCACACAGTCTGTGAGCTTTGAGATAAATGGCAGCATGCGTGTGCGCTGAAGTGCATGCATTTGCTGGCTTTGTTAATCATTTACGCTGCTTAGTGTTTGTTTGCTTGGGCGTGTTTTTTTTTTTTTTTTTTCTTTCCATGTGCTGTGCAACTTGGCGGTTGTGTGTGTGTGTTTCTGTGCTTTGCCAGTGAACAGACTCTGGAAACAACTCCCACTATTTGACTTCCAATAGAAGACAAGATGGCATGAAAAGTGTTGTTGAGGGGATTGAGCAGATGAAAGCAGGAGCAAACGTTAACACAGTGAACGATGGAGGGTGTACAAATGCCCTGTGTGTGCATTACACATATTCACACAACGTATTTGCAGAGTACCTGCTCGCATATACGCATTTTGCGTTTCTGTATAGAGAACTCGTTTTGTTTTTCTTTTTTAAACCGTTCAAAACTTAAATTGACTGTATGAAAGTGTGAGGGTGTCTTTCTGTGTGCACTGGCGCGTCGACGTGTGTGTGTGCATGACCATGAGAGGCAAACCTGTGGTTAGGTTACATCTCCCTGCTGTGCAGCAGAACAGTGTCTTGTTGCGTCATACTGAGTCTGTTAATAACAGGCTAAACCACAAATGCCATCCGCTGCTCTATTTCTCATCTTCCAGCGGTGCACTGATTATGCAGCAGTGATACATTAGGCACGGTTGTCTTGTCTGATGCAGCATATTGAGATCTTACACATGTAATTTATGTATTAAGTACGATGCCTTGATACTGTATTGAAACCAATTGCTTTTGCCACTTAACACCCACAAACTTCAATGTGCTTTATTGGAATGTTATGTGATTGACCAGCTCAAAGTAGTTTCAAATTAAAAGCATAGATAGGTTTTCAACATATTTTGCAATTAATAACTTTAAACGTGTGGCATGCATTTGTAATGAGTCTTTCTTGAGTAAATATTTTCTATGCACCTCTAGAGAATGAAACGCTTGACAATTTGTCAAACGTGGAATTTAGAGCTACCAGAGCAAGCATGAGCGAAAACAAATGCTAAGCACAAATTCTATATTTTTATTAGTAAACAATGTAAAAGAAACACACTTTTTTTTCTTTCTCTCCATACAAAATCCCAATAACATGCATAGAAGCTTATCAATGACAAAATGTGGAAATGTTCAAAGAGATGAATGATGAATGACTTTGAAAAGTTATTTCACACGGTTAAACATTTGATTTGTTTGACACATGATTGACAGTCAAGAAGATACAAATGAAGTCCAGATCTGAGTCAGAAAGGTGAGGCGATGAGGCTGGGTTTAGCTACTGTGATACTGCGTGAGCTCAGACATCTCCAACTCTACCCTCCATGCTCACAGCATGAAACATTCTTGCCACAGGAATTTAATTGCTCTGTAAACAAGGCCTTTGTTTTGTTGCGCATTGTTTGCTGCTCGCACAAAAGACGTATTAAAATCCTCGGTTTTACTATGAATAGAGATGAATGTCATATCAGAACTCCGTGGTTCAGTCATTCAAAGTGTGCTTACAAAAGGAAAAATGTACACTAAACTGGCTGAATGGTGATGGTAGTCATTTCTATTTACTCGTGGTTCAGTCATTCAAAGTGTGCTTACAAAATGAAAAATGTACACTAAACTGGCTGAATGGTGATGGTAGTCATTTCTATTTACTCATGCAGCTATCAGTCTGTCCCTTGCAGCTGTTTGCTGTAAGTTGTTTTCTGGTTCTCTGAGTAAACAGTGAGATTCTTTTGTCTTCTCTTGTCTCCAGACTTACGAGCGCCAGTTCAGAATGCCTGACCAGAGAGAGGGGGGTCTTCTGCAGCTACTGGGTGATCCTGCTCCACCCAAACACCAGCCGCGCGGTGCCCTTCTCTCCAACGCCCAGCAAACGCAGCATGGCCTCACTCAGAAGTTCCAGCACAGTCACACGCAGCAGCACCAAATCGGTCCGGATTGGATCACGTCTGGGGCAGCTTTTTCCTCGCCGGGCCAACCGGCTGGCATTGAGTCATCCGGAGACTTGGCGGGAGGGAGCAGAGGCTCATCGCTCGACGCGACGCAGCCTTACTCCCGGGCTGCGACTTCAAGCCCATCTCCCCAGAGATCCATGACTCCGGACCTGCAGCTACCGGTGGTCACAGACGCCAGCATTCTCAACCTCACCTCACTGAGCAGGTAGGGTTTGATGGACATCTGTGGTGTCCAATATGTGGCCTGGGGGCCACTTGATACAAATTTGGCCCTCCAACACAGATATTTGACGTAGATGAAAACTTTCTATCAATTAGGACAAAATTATCTCAAAGTAAAATATTGTATTTGTTTTTAAATAACAATGCTTTTTGCATTCTCTTGCCAGAACCAGTGACTTTTGCTCAAAAGCAAACTTTGCTGGACCCCAAAATGCTTTCAATTAACTTTGTAAATTTAATACAGCAAACCTTTTCAAAGAAAGAGTGACCTAAAGCCTAATGTTATTGATCATATTTGACTAAATTGCATTCTATTTTTTTCCCAAGTGATACGTAGAAAATGTGCAAAATTATTTTTATTAAGACAAATGTGCATAACCCTTTTTTAAGTTTTGGATCTAGAATAATTTACACATTCCTTTTCAGCAGCAAATCTACTTTATATGTTTAATTAACATAAATGCATGCTCAGTTTACTACTGAGTAGGTAAAACAAAACATTTTTTTAGCCCTCGAGTTGTTTTCACCCAACGATTTTGGCCCATGTTACAAAAAGTTTGGACAACCCTGCTGTAGATACACTGTTTGAGATGATTATTGAACCTTCTTTTTTTATTTGTCTTAACTTAATCTTTCTTTCATGCATCCCCCTCTCCGTAGGGGAAAGGGTTTGCAGGAGGTCAGTGAACAGCTCTTTGGAAACATCAAGAGGAAGTATGGAAGGAAAGACTCTCAGAGGATGTTCGCGAACCCCCAGAGCGCTGATGCACCTTGGGGAAGGCAGTCGGAAAGGGAGTTGGAGAGCCCTGCTAACTCTGAAGAGAGGCAAAGATACAGGCAAGAGGGGACGGCTGAGCAGTTCCAGGAAGCAAGGGAGGAACGAAGGAAAGATGAACGAGAGCAAGCAAACATTGGGAGGAGAGGCGATGAAGAAGAGAGAGGAATGCCTGTGCAGGCAGAGGACGGGAAAGGAAGAAAAAGGCGGAGGAGGCCTTCATTTGATGAGTCGTTTTCCATGGAGGAGCGGTCCCAGCAGCAGACTCTGGATACTCCAGAGAAGCCCCTGGCCGGACCCCCAGAACCTAAAATAGCGCACAAGATAGAGGCCCACAAAAACGATTCTCGACTTTCAAGTCAGAGGGACAGCAGTGCAGAGAGGGTAGAAAAGGCAGAAAAAGCTGATAGGAGGGATAAAGCAGAGAGGGCAGAAAGAGGAGAGGCAGCTACATGCGGACCTGACCAGGAAACCGATCTGAGCTCCAACAGGGTGAAGAAAAACCCGGTGGGCCGACCCAAGAGCCTCACAGATTCCCTGAAACTGAGAGAGGCAACATACAATCAGATCAACAAACCCAGTCTTGGCATGAACCCCAGACTCCCTAGCCCCAGCTCTAGAGTTAGCTTGAGTCCGACGTCCAGTCCTAAATCCAGAATTAACATCAGTCCAAGTCCAAGTCCCAGACCCAGAATGGACCTGAGTCCCAGTCCCAGTACTGGGGGCAGCCCTGCAGCCACTTCCAGGCCGACCAAGGCCAACGAAAGGTGGTCCTACCTGAAAGCTAAGAGTCATACGAGTCTCACCTCTCCTCAGAGAGACAGCATGGGCAGCCCCTCTGCTCTGTCAGATCCACCCTCTGCCTTCCCAATCACCCCCTCCAGTCCACTCTACACCAACACCGACAGCCTGACCGTCCACGCCCCCATCAAGAGGAAGCGTGGACGTCCCAAGAAGCAGCCACTCCTGACCGTCGAGACGATTCACGAGGGCACGTCCACCTCACCTCCGAGCCCGCTGGCGAAGGAGTCAAACCCGGGGATAAGCCGCAGGAGAAAGATGCACACCCTGAACCCGCTGGTGCACGCAGCGTCTTCATCTCCCAGCGACGGTTTCAACAGTCTGAAGGTAAAGCGAGGCAGAGGTCATCCCAGGGCGGTGATCAAGACCAAGCTTGGGAAAATGCAGAGCATCCTGAACGAGATCCTCTCTGGATCCAGTCAGAACGGCTCCCTGGCTCTGAAGTCGGCTTCTGCTCCGGTTACCTCAGCTATGAGCGCCATGGCGACGACCATCGAAGCTCGATTGGGTAAGCAGATTAATGTCAGCAAGAGAGGAACCATCTACATCGGTAAGAAGCGAGGGCGTAAGCCCAGAGCGGAAACCCAAGGCTCTGTCGCCCTCAAAGCTAGCAGGGACAAGCCCCAGATGTCTCTGTCCATGTCCAGTTTTTACGACAGCCCTGCAGTGCCTTCCACCAACTCGTCTCCCAGCTCATGCGCTCTGTCGCTGAGAGCCAGCAACACAGACGCCACCATGCCAAGTTTGCAGCCTATCTCAGCCCTGCCCACCAAACCGTCAGGAAGAGGATTTCTCTCTGGCGGCTGGAAACTTTCTCCCCCTCGCCTCCTGGCTAACTCACCCTCCCACCTGTCAGAGGGGGCGTCAGTGAAGGAGGTGACTCTGTCCCCCATCAGCGAGTCCCACAGCGAGGAGACTATCCCCAGTGACAGCGGGATTGGGACAGACAACAACAGCACCTCTGATCAAACCGAAAAGGGTCCTGCCTCTCGCCGCAGGTACAGTAAACTGCTTATTGAAACCTTCATTGGTAAATTTATTCCCTTGCATTTCTCCTTTACTGTTTCCACATTAAGTCCAATTACGAATTTAAACCTCAGCCTTCTTTTCAAAGGATTGTGTAACATTTGCGACCTTAAACAAGTTTTATTTAGCCTTACTGAGGGCAAAATGATTCTTTCAATTTCGAAAGTTGCATACCACTAATTTAGGGGTATCACCCTAAAAAGAGATAATTTCCATATTTTTATCTGTTGAACATTTTAGAAACTATATTGAATTTGCTCTCCACATAAATCCCATTAATATATATTAAAACTTGTGTTTGTAACCTGACAAAGTTTGGAAAAGTTGCTAACTACTGTTGCTCAAGTTACGGTCATTCTAATGTTTACAATTTCTTAACTTCATGCCGTGTATTTGCAGGTACTCGTTTGATCTTTGCGGGTTCGAGTCCCCAGAGGCTGCCGCCCTGGACACGTCCACCAGGGGGAGCAGACCGCGCTGTGAACGAAAGGTTACTGCCGTGGACAGCTATCTGTCACAGCAGGAAAAGAAGCAGAAACATCACCGGAGGAAGAGGAAATGCATGCAGACTCGGGACCATCTTCACTTTCTCTCTGAACTGGAAGAGGTTTGTAACGGCGTTATGAAACATTGTTTCATCTGTGATAAACTGCGAGCACTAAGCCAGTGTGGTGTTGTTGTGCCTTCCAGGTTGTGTTAAAGTTCCAGCAGCTGCGGGTTTCTCACAGGCTGTACACCTGCTACCCTCAGCATCCGTACCCGTCTATCTTCCGGCTGAATTTTCACCATTACTACCCGCTCAGCTACGACTCTTATGCCTGCGACTCCGGCTCGTACCTGCGCAGGAGTGCAGATCTGAAGGCCAAACGGAGGCGTGGTCGTCCGGCCAAAGCCGGCGAACCGATCACATCCAAGCTGCCGTTTGTCCCTGGATATGGCTATGCGCTAGGAGGGGGGAATTACTATGCAGCGCCGTATGCGATGCCTTATGCACCTCCTCTGAATCTAGGCTACTTCCCCCCGACGCCACCGTTTTACCTGCCCCATCACTCGCTTGGCCCTGCACCCCCATCTCCTTTCATGAGGCCCGCTGTCCCACCGCCAAAGGCCTTCCTCTCGAGTGGGCACCCCAAACTGCAGGTGGGGGCGAAGATCCGCAGTGCCAGTGGCCCACTGCAGGGCCCCACTGTGAGATCGGAGGCTCTGGGCTCCCTGAGCGCCGGCAGTGCAGGCGGTATGGCCGGGGTCCGCCTTCATAAGAGAAAGCACAAACACAAGCACAAGCACAAGGACGAGCCTCTCCTTTCCCCGCGGGACCGCCAGGAGTTGGGCGGACTTTTCAGCGGCGCCAAGACCAACGTGCGGCTCGGCATGCTGAGCGAGAGGAGGGACTTGGCTGGTCAGGGTTCCTCAAAGCATCTGGAGAAGCAGAGGGGTAACGCGAGGGGCCCCAACCTGGGATCCGGCCTGGGGATTTTCGAGTCGGACCAGCTGTCCGGCCACGCGCTCGCCGACGGCCAGTTCCACTCCCGTCAGACTGCACAGCCTGCGAAGGGCTTCATGAGCAGCTACGGCAGCCAATCGCAGCGGTCGGAGGCGGCCTCTGACCTTTTCTCGGGGTTACGGGAGGATGATTGTGCCGGGAGGAGCAGAAGGACTAGGCTCGCTGTCTTCGGAGATCAGGGCTTAATGTCATTCCAAACGGCCAGGCAGGAGCCGGAGCAGATGAACGAGCCAGCTCTCACTGGTAAGCGTCACATTATGACCTTCCTGTTTGTTTCCGAAGAGAAAGCACTCACTCTCTTTGATTTTAAACAGTGCAGCATGCTACAGGTGCATTTGAATATGTCAGGACATTAAAAGGTTAACTTATTTTAGTACTTTGGTCTAAGAAGTGAAACTGTAGTGGCTCATAAAATTAGAATATTTATAGATTCTTACTAATGTAAAATGTTATTATACACAGTCATAAGGCTTGATTACCTGTCATTGACACACAAGAAGGATGAGTCACAGAAAGTAATTATAAGAGAAGCTGACTGTTTAGATTACTGTTTCCAGGCATGTTAATGGAAAGTTGAGTGGAAGGAAAATGGTAGAGAGCAAAGGTGTGGTAGATGACAGAACAGCTGAGGAAAAGAAAGATAATACATAGGACATCAAAACAGCATCAAACACCACAAATAGACCAAGATTACCAAACTACACTGAAAGTCCAAAGGAAATGAAGGGGAAATAAGGGTGAGCGATATAGATATATTACTTTTTGTGCTGTTGTGACGATGATAGAGAAAAAAACTATTTATTTCTGTTTTTGGTATGACTGTGACTGCATGGCACAGCTGCATTAGCACCCCAAACACAAATACAGTTCCTGAAACCATTCCCATTTGAAACAGGCATCTTCAGGACACCACTTACTTAAAAAGTGTGATTTATATCACTAACTTTTACACAGTAACCGCTTTTAATCGTGTTTTCAGATTTACTGATATTTATTGATGCTCTTGTGGAACAGTGGAGAAAATAGCGAAAATAACATTTCCGACCACACTGTCAGTTCTGTTTTTTTATTTACCATCAAGAAGTGAAATTTGTCATAATAATAGATCTACATTCTTAGCATGATAAGAAATGTTAAAAAACACAATAAATGCCCTCCCATGGGGGAAGACTCACAAGGTGCAGCTGGAGTCACAGTCCGTGTCTTAAAGTACTGCTGAACCAGAGACAATCATCAGAACCCAAAAGTCTTGTCTTCAAATGAATGAAAATTTTACATTTAACTTGAATATCAACAGCAATGGATTGGCGATCTGCTCCTTTTCCCCACTGACGATTGATTGATTCATTTGGAAATCAAGTTCTCAGAGTCTGAAGGAAGGCTGGAGAGTCGCCTGATGTTCAGGGTTAACAGAGAATCTGTGGCGCATCATCAAGAGGAAGACGAGAGACACCAGATCCAGGAATGCAGACCAGCTGAAGGCTGCTATCAAAGCAACTTCTTGCTGCAGTGATGCAGTTATTCATGCAAAGGGAGCCCTCACCAAGTACTGAAGGCTCAGTTCATATACTTACTTTTCAGTAGACAGATATTTCAGCATTAAAATATTCCTGTTATTAATGATCTCATAAGACCTTCCAATAGCCTGGGAAAATAAATTATTGCTTTTCATTAGCTGTAAGCCATATTCATCAACAGAAATATGGAAATATGTGCATCAGTTCAACATTTTGAACCAAATTCCTAAAAATAAATGAACTAATGCACTGAGTTGCACCTGTGCAGCGATCGTGCCGGTGCCGCCCCGTAGACTGTCGCACTGAGATCCTGACTGAACCCACATGCAGCCAGGAAGTTTTCAAAGTGAAATGAAGTTTCCCTCTCGCATGTGCTCATTGATGAATACTGCATGTAAACAACAAAGCCCAATCTGCTGCATAGCCACTAATTGCTCCGACGCCAGCGACGGGAGAACGGATGCACATGTGTTGTTACAAAGCAGCTGTGTGGGATCTTTACCTGCCAAGGTTACTGGACTGTTAACATCGGCAGATTGAGATCACTCTCTAGCTCAGTGATAATGGACATCTGCTATGCTGTGTGTCTACATAGAGGCAGAGCTAATAGGGCTTTCTTGACTAAAGATGCGGTACCTGTAAATGCTGCTGTTTATAAATAAACTCGGGTGCAGGTTAGGTCCGCGTTCTCACAGAGCAATGTGTAATTTGTTACATTCTGTATTTGGCTGTCTTTGAGCACATCTGGCTGGGGATAAAGAGAACGTAATGCATGGGAGACGACTATAATTCACCGATCTCTCCGTCCCCCTCCCTCCCTCTCTTCCTTCTCTCCTGCCAATGCGTTCGCCAGAGATATATTATTCACACAGTGTGATTTATTTTCTACAGACACGCCGTAAAAGGCTCTTGCCTGTGTTAAAAGAGCTGGCTGGGAGCCAGGGATTTAATGACTGGGGCCCAGTCCAGTGGTGGGGAGAAGAAGCCAGGGGCTTGGGTAGAACGCACCCCCCTCACCCCAGGGGATCCAGGACGGATGACTCATATGCGCGGCCCCTCAGCCCACCCCCACCTCTTCCATATTGTCGTTATAGTACCTCATCTACTCCTGCACATCCTTACCCTTTTTTTCCAGTTTTGCCTTTTCTGCGGCTCTTGCCCTTGCTCTCCTCCTCTACCTTGCTCCCACAGCTCTCACATCCACTTCTCCCCCCTGCTTCTTTCCTTCCTACTTACTTCCTTTCTGCTCCTCACCCCCGTCTCTCCCTCCTCCCAGATTACCTTCCCTATTCCCCATTCCCGTTGCCCCTTCTCTAGCATGACTTACTGCTTCACTTCACCGCCTTAGTCCAATTAAAATACAGGCGCGTGTGCATATGAGTTCTGCTGCGCGCGCTTGCACATGCAGACACGTAAATGGATGGGGGGAAAAAAAAACATCATCCACAACCTGCAAAATTCACAGCAGATTTCAAATCCAGGAGTTAGAAAATCTATTTTTACATTCAGTAAAAATAGCAGAGCTGCTCTGTAAAATGTTTCAGAATGGTTTCTAAAAATATTATAGTTACTTAAATATTTTTATTACCTTTAATAATTATTTTTGCTTTGTTACACCGATTTAAAACAACATTCTTACAGTGAGGTTAATGAGTATTTTCTGCACTTTCTGTTTTTCTACTTCCAGAAATTTTTCCAAAAGTCCAAATCATATGCAAAAAAAAAAAAAGGTGTAGTAGACTTTATTCAGTCATCTGATCAGCAGTGTGCAGCAACAGTGGGCTGGAGCAATGCTGGATCCCGTTTAAGCCTCTTGAAGATGGAGTCATTTTTGTTTATTTAGGCGTTTACTCTGGAATCTCATTAAATCGGTTCTAAACCAGAGGAAAGGCATTCAGAAAGTTTCTGTGACTCTAGTGGCAGATGTACGTTTGGGAACAACTATTCTAATCAGTTGATTTATTATTGTTTTTATTGCAGTAGCAAATGTGTCAAAAGTTGCTTTCCACATTGGCATCGATGAGGTTGTTTTGTTAATATTACTAATTAGTGCCCAGCATTGTTGGAGTTTCTCTAGTAACAGTTGTATAGTAAGTGCAGAAAAAAATCACTTCTCTGTCTTTTTTTTTTTTTGGTATGTCATTAAAATCACTTTAAACCGCAGGAATGATGCGGTGGAAAATATAATTGGCTTTGTTTACTACTCTGGACTCGGTCAATCTATTGCATGAATAACTGCATAAATGCACAATTTCATTTACTAAATGACAGAATGCTCCTGTAATAAGAAGAGCCAAGGTGCAGTATAAAAAATGAAGCTTTATATCTGTAAAGCATAGAACACTGTCTGCTTACCTCATCCTTAAATGAGATTAGTTCACATTTCCCATGAAAACCTGATGGAGGGGAAAAAGTGCAACCGCAGCAGAGGTAGCTTTTAAAAACATAAACAGACATAAATATTGAGGGGAAGAAGACGATAAGGAAAACAGGCGCATATAAGACAGAGCGAGAGCAGAACGCCGGAGGACGAAGATCGATATCTAAAACATCTGGAAAGAAGCAAGAACAGCCAGGAAGGACGATTCACATGACGCTACAACATCTGCACGCAGACAGAATCTGAAATAACTTTCATCATAGTCCATGCTTGGAGGATGACTTTATTCTGCTAGTCAGATACCAAGCGGGCTGTGGGGATGCCTCTCTGCTCTTCAGACGAACAGGTCCTCGGCGCTGTAGAGTCCCTCGCGCCGGTGAAGGTCATCGGTTTTATGTTCCGTGTATGGAGCTCATAAATTTCTGCTACTTTGTAGTGTGCATGTGTGCGTGTGTGCTCACTTCTGTGCAGCTCATAAACCGCTGCTACTGAGTGCTTTCTGCAGTCACTAATTTCACTGCCCCTTCTAACTTTTTTGGCAACCGTAAAGTGAAAATTTACAGCATAGGGCTGATATAAGCAGCTTGAATGTTATTAGTCAAAACTCCGCACCTCCTTGTATTATTTGTGAAGTCACAACGGGAGCACTTCCACTCATAATTACGAACTGGTGCTGGTCTGATATGAGATGCATGTTTCAGCCACGCAGTAATTTTTTTTTAATGTGCTTTGACAGTGATTTAATGTTATTTTCTAAACACTGCTTAAAGTAAGTATAGTTATATTACTCAAATAAGTCGTAAAAATAAAGTGTTTGTACAAAATCACGTAAGATGACTTTGGTCTCATCAGCAATCATAATGATTCATGTCATTTAAATAGAGTCAATTAGACCAAAATAGATTGAAATAAAGTGTAATACAAAGATTTGAGAAAATTAACAATGAAATTAAATAATGAAGACAATTAAGCATTTTTCTACTATTTAACACACCATCATTCGTGGGAATACTCGGCAACAAACCTCATGTGAAACGGTTTGGGTTTAAGTACAGAGCTACTAATTGGATTGTTTACGGTTCTGAAATGGAACCAAGAAGATATTAAATGGTGATATTATTGGGAAAATAATTAAACAATTTAGAACAAAAATAATAGAAAAATTTAAACTACCATTATTGAAGAGTATCTTTAGCTCCATTGAAAACTGTGGGAGGAAAAACTATGAAAGTGGGAGTAATCTAAAATAAACGCATACGCAGCGAACCGTTCTCTGACGAGCCTCTTAGCCTCACACGGATCTGAACGTAGATTTATGCAAAATGTTTCACCCAGTTACAGTAAACTGTGATGACATAAGAAGACATGAGCAGAAAAGGAGCAGAGTTTTCACAAATTATTTAATACACTTTTTATAACCTAAGTAAAGACCAGGCATGGGCTGGTCTCAAAAGCTCTTAACATATTTCTGTCATACCGCTGCTGCCATTTAAAGTCCTTTAGGTAAGACATTAACAAACATTCTGGAGTCACCTGAGTTTTCTTCAGCTCTACGGAGCATAGAATCAAACAGAGCTGCACCTCCCCCACCTGTTGCTGCACACTGTCAGGGAGCTGGCTGAAAGAAGGCTACTACACCTTTTCTCCGCTTAAAGGAAATATCAAACTGAGCATTTGGGGATATTTTTGGTTGTGAACAGCGTGGATAGACATGGTGTGGGTACTAACTGAGCACCCTGCATCGCTCTTATTAAAGTAATGTTACAAGTTGATAAGATTTTGGCTAATTGACCAACTGCTTCAAATAAAAATAATTAGATTATGTTGTACGTTGTTCCTAATGTTATCTTTGATACATTAATTTTTTATATTTTTACTCAGTTTTATGATATCATGCCTATTCTCATTTAACTTGTGCATAAACTTTATTATTTTATAATCCTACCACACTTTTATTGAAGTGCTGGATCACAACAAAAAACAGCTAAGCTGTAACAGCAGGACTGTGGACCAAAACAAGAAATGACCATTTGGGGACCAGCGGCCAATTGTGCTTCTCCCTCCATTTTGGCTTTTGCTAGATCTGAGCACCGGGAATGGTGCCCAGACAGGGAGGAGAGGGTACGAGGAATTTTTTTTGAGGTGTGTGTGTGTGTGGGTGGGCGGGGGTGTGTGTGTGTGGAGGAGGGGTTACAGTGTAGGGGACAAAGATCGAAAACAAAAAGAGAGACTGAAACAGACCCAAGATCAGGAAGCGGTTTGTGAAATGAAGACGGAAATGAAACGGTGCAGTGTTTCCAGTTTAATTGAAAATGAGAGAGCAGCATATTGCCTCCCATGAAGAGCGGAGAGGAGAGGAGAAAGAGAGTGATGGGAAAGAGGGAAGGGAAAAGAATGGAACAGCGTGTAAAGGGCACACTGCCCAGTTCATCAGTGTGAAGGAAACAATATGGCTCGAGTTTCTTCTGCTCAGCCATTCTGAACTGCTGAATTCATTATTCCTGCATGTTGGGGCCTTCTGCATGCGTGCACATGTGTTTTTCTCTTTGTGTCTATGTGATGCTGGGGGATATTTGGATGTGTGGGGGTGTGCGTGTGTGTGTTTGTGTGTGAGTGACTTTTTGGCTGCCTGTTCTCCAGATGCACCAGTTTGTTTCTGTGTGGCGACATATTAAATGGTTGAAGGAGACATTTCTTTGGGTTTCCTGCAAGCAGAATAGGATCTCCTCCTCTCTGCTCTCTAGCAGACAATTACAGGATAGGATCTGCTCTCCTGGCTCAGCTGGGCTTTGAAAAGCTTACATGAATATCTCAAAATTAGCAGGAAGCTCTTGAGGCAAAAAAAAATTAGACCTTCTTCCATGAGCTAAATTACACGATGCTTGCACGAAAACTCCTGCTTGCTTTGCAACCTATTTACTCACCTAAATCGCTCCCTTTTACTCCCCAGGTGTCCCCGCTAAGAGGAGGTATAAACGCAGTGAGGTGGAACAGATCCAGAAGGACGTCAGGAGGATGCATTCTTTGAACTTTGATCATGTGCAGAAGATCCTGCGTGCCAAGCGTCTGCAGCGACAAGCCAAAACAGGAAATAATGTCATCAAGCGGCGGCCCGGGAGGCCTCGAAAGCAGCCCCTGGAGGAGTCGCAGCCGGCCAGCATGAGGGAGGAAGTCTGGGCCGACGCTCGAGGTCTGGATGTTCCGGCCAGCAGGAAAGGCGACGGCAGGACTTTGGGGATGCCCGTCCTGGAGAGGTGCGACAACCTGCCTGGTCGGCACAGCCTCAGGCCGAGCCTGGCCCTGGAGTCTCAGGAGCTCCCCGCTCATGACTCCATCGCAGCGACTATCGAGACGGTGGTGCACCAGGCACGATGCGTCCCTCCTCCCGGGAATAAAGAGGGCAAACGCAGAGGCAGGGGCCACAGCAGGGACCAACTGTGGGCCCCTGGCGGTCAGTAGATGCCCTGAACTGAAGGTAGAGCAGCTAACAGAATCAGAACTGCTTCAGGCCTAACAGATGCAGTGACCTTAAAGCGGGAACTCTTTGATGCACTTTGACTTGTATCTCCTCCTCCGGCCGGTGGAGAGGAGCCCAGGCGGCGGAGCGGTAACGGAGGAACGACAGCCTCCTTCTGACTACAGAAACCCCGACCAGACACGGGCTTTTCAAACGTCCTCCGGACCTGCTCTCACATCGGCACTCTACGGTACTCTACGATACTGAATCTGACGCTATAAAAGTGTGTGGTACTTATGATAGAGTAGGATTTCATGTGATTCTTTATGTATCTGATACAGTGACGTGTATGGTACTTTACGATACAGTATCTGAATGTGGCTTTAGCCATATATTTACCAGCAAAGGGGAAGTGGGTGGGGGTGGCTCATATAAAACTGTGCAGCTCTGCTTATTTTATGCCTTTTTGTGGAAGCTTGTGAGACATGCAGGATAATACATCAGTAATTTACCCTCCCTAACCTGTCTGGGATATTTTTTTCCCCTTATCATTTTCTAAGGTTTCTCGCCCACTTTTCGAAGAAATTCACACTTCCTGGCAGCTCATCATCTTCCCCGTTTAACCCCCAATTCTCCTCAGATTTGCTCCTATTGATGTTTTCAATCTGCAGTCCTTGAGCTTCCTTGTTTCAGTCTGTCTGTCATGCATTTCTCCCGTCTCGCTTAGGCCTCTCCTGGGCAGGGAATCAAAGGCAATACGGTGGATAAAACTTGTCCCCCGACTGTACATAGAACTAAAAGTCCACTGTTGCCTGCCTTGTACAATGGGAAAAAAACCAGCTCATAGATGTGTACTGGCTTCCAGTATAATAAATAGAATTGTAGATAATGAAAGTGTGTATTGTTTTATAACCAAAAACAGACATGGGTGTGACTCAAGACAAGTATGTTTTCAGACAGAAGAATACCACATATATTCATTCATATGCTCATTATTGTGTTTGTATCCAGGGGTTGGGGCGGGGAGGGAGTGCTGGGTAAAAGAGGAATGTCGGATGTGTTTTTTGCTGAACCTTTAGAGTTTGTTAAATGCACTATGAAGAACCGTTCACTTGCATCAATCAAAATGCAGCACTTACATGCTTGTTCTAGCCTTATGTGTTCTTTGCATCCGCTGGGTTGGGCGTCCGGTCCAGAGAGCATGCGTTATTTTTTTAATCAATTTATATATGCAGGCCGCGCAGCCAAAAAGCATTTTAAAATAAAAACGACAAAAAACAAAACAAGTGAAGCCTGAGTGTAAGTCACAATTGGACAGTTCAATTAACAGCCCCATCCTCGCTTTTTATGTTTCTACTTAAGCTGATTTCAGTGAAGCAAATCCAGTGTTTTGACTTTGAAACCAAAGTCTCAGAACTCCGTAAGGATGTAGTATTTGAAAGTATTAAAGTTTGGCAAACTCTCCACCACATTGGCAGCAATGTAAAGCATTCCTATGTGCACTGTAGAATGTAGCCATGTTGGATCTCGGTGTCAATGAGCCTTTTGTTTCACTCCTTTTTCTTATTTTTTTAATCAGTATATGGGACTTTGGATCGCAGTTGGAATTTTCCCAGACATAAACAAAAGTTCAGTGTTTCTTTGGGAACGTTTTCAGATCGATGGATTTGTTTTTTTGTTTGATTTTTTTTTTTTTTTTGGGTCAGGTGATATTCTCAGTTGCAGCAGCTTAACTTGTGCCTTATGTTTCCTTTCTATCACGGATTGCATTTGACTGAAGGAACAGAAAGTGGCAAGGAGTGCCCTCCCGAGAGTGACCCAAGCATGTTCACGATTGTGCATATCGACCCTCGTGTCTTACGTCATCAGAACCCTGACGCTGCCTGTGTCCCCTCACATCTCTCTGTCTCTGGACGTTCTTCTCGTTTTCTGATCGTTTCATCCTGACAGAGCTGGAAGGGTGGGACTCGCTGTATTTAATGCGCATCATGTTCTGACCTAGAAACCGCCGCGCAGCGGTGGCAGAAGAAGAAAAAACCCTCCGAGTCAGATCTGCTTCTGACCGGAGATATCGATTCTTCTCACTGCCTTTGATGTGAAATTGAACATCACTTGCTCCCAACAAGTAAAATATCTGACAAATAGAGGAACAGAAGCAGCTGTCAGGAGAAAATAAAAAACACGTTTGCGTATATTGTTTGCTATGCATCTGGCCATTTACACTGGCAATGACCTTAAATGAAATTCATGCTCCGGGTCCACTTTGCGACAAAGAGAAACAAGTGGTCTTATTTGCTGAATAAAGTGAGTTCATGTAAGGAGAATTGTGAATAATACCAGTAATAATTTGTAATAATGACAAAGTTGTGCAGAAAGTGACTATCATTTCAAGAAAATTATACTTACTGCCTCTCTATGCAGTATAGCCTTAAAACTACAGTATTGACGTGTTTGTTGTAAATAGTGTTTTTGTGTCCATCGCGCATGGATACCAACCACAGACCGCCCCCATTAACCTCCCAGAGCGCCATCTGTCTCCACCAACACACAAATAAAGTACCTTGGTATCAGGCATGGGTCGGTTTCCGAGCTTCTAAGAAATTACAGCTTCAAAAAGCAGCTGAAGGTTTTCCCTCATCTACATTGTTAAATTTAGCTACAATAAGCCCTTCATACCATTTGTTTTTGTCTAAGCTATGTATCAAATTGAAAATAGTAACTATTTGCTATAAAATCCAATATTAATGTTATTTCAAATGTAATAATATATTATTTTAACTGCTTCTCTGGTCCGATTTAAAGCAATTAGGCTATGGTGTTATAATTTACATATTTTGTTATTAACCTGATATTTTCACTGAAGTATCATCAGAATCTCGTACCAACCCATGCCTATTTGGTACAGTCATTATTCCAGCTTATTAATTTACAAAGAATGCTAAAATAATCTTCCTTACTTCCTTGCGAAAGCTCTTACAGGCCTGACTGCAGTACACTGGACCAAAAATAGGGAACTCGGCTAACTTTTGGCTCCTTCCGCCTGCAGCTTGAAGGTGCGTTGCTGTAGCGTGAAGAAGGGTTGTGTGTTGGGGGAGTTCTCAAAGGAAAACACCAAAAATACTCTCAACCTAATGCCATCATGCTTAACCTTACTTTGGTAGAGGACTTTCTGTGGGTCTGTGGTGGAGGTTAGCTGTGTACCGACGCCTCCGTGCTGCGGTGGGGTGGTGGTCTCTGATGGTGGCGTTAAAGACCCCGGGTAATGTCTGTGCTGTCCTGTCTGTTTCGTCTCTTCCTCTACCAGCCGATGCTCCGGTGCCTTTTAACACTGACAAGTATTGTCCTAACCCAGAGCTTTCAGTCGACACAGAGGCTTCAGAGGGGATGAAGTTGTGAGTGGGATTCATGCTCTCCTGTTCGCAGCCCGTCTGGCTCAGTTGGTCAAACTTTTCACGTTTTGCTGCTTTATAACCGTAAACTTCAGTGGATGTTGTTGTAGACTAATGTTGGTGAGATAAAAGGAAAACGATACATGGTTTTCTTTTCTTTTTTTTTTTACAAAAACAAAAATCTGGACATTGTGGTTTTCATTTGCATTCAGCCCCTGTTAGTCAATATTTTGAAGAGCCACCTTGTGCTGCAGGTCTATATAGCTCAGCTCGTTTATAGGTCTGGACTTTGACTAGGCCACTCTACTACAAGAATATGCTTGGATCTACCTTTCACTCTGTGTTTAGTCTTTGTCCTGCTGGAATTGAACCTTTACCATGTTTCCTGTCTCTGCTAAAGTAAAATGTCCCCACATCATGATGCTACCACCACCGTATCTCACCATTATGAAGATACCCGTTGATAAACGCTTCTTTGTTAACTGTATTCCTGCAGCTCCTCAAGTGTTACCAAAGGACTCTCAGCTGCTCCCCTGTTAATGCTCTCCTTGGCCAGCCTGTCTGTTTAGATAGACGGTCATGTCTTGGTAGGTTTTAGTCTTTCCATTTCCATATGATGAATTAAATGGAATTGGTCTTCATGATGTTTGTTCACCAATGTTTTCTAACAAACATCTGAGACCTTTACAGAATGTTTGGCTTCACACTGACGATAAGTGAAATCCTTTTGCTCGGCAATTTGCTTCTAAAGGCCGTTGGGGTCATCTGATTTTATTTAAGAGTATCAAATTTGAGGCGTGCTGCACTTTCAGGGTTTTTATTTGGAAACTATTTCGAAAACCATGTATCATTTTCCTTCTGCTTCACGAATAAGAGCTGCTTTATGTAGCTCTGTCGCATGAAATCTCCATAAAATCGCAGTTTTAACAGGATAAAATGTGAAAGGGTATGTATAGTTTTGTAAGGCACTGAAATCAAGCTTGTAAGCAGCGTTTGAGCTTATAGTAATATTGCATTAAATGTACAATTAGTCCACAGGGACATCATGTAGGACGAGACAAACTGGCAACTACGTTCTGGTCTTGTTCCCCTGATCGCATGCAGTGATGGTTGTCTTACACCTGGAGAGAGGGAGGGCAGGGAGGGGGGGTCATATCATGGAGTCATAAAAGTTGTCATCCTTCCAGCATCTGTTTCCCATTCGAAGCTATAACGTTGTTCCGAACTGAGAGTGCAGACGAGGCACTGAGAAAACCAATAAACGTACTTCTGTAGAGCACAAAGTGAGCTCTTCTAACAGCGTGGGCATATTTTAATTTGTATACATTGTGTATTTGAACCTTTTTCTAGAGTGGCTCTCCTTTATTTGCATGCTCAATTTTGATTGTATGCATAAATATTTTAGACAAGTTGAATTTCAATTGAATTTGAACCAAGACTTGTACATTGTTTGATATGTTTCTTTTTGTAATGGATTTTTTAATTCATGAGGCATTTTTGTACATTGTATGAATATTAAAAACTGCAAATATTTGACATATAGAGTAAATACTAGATGCACATGCATATGCATATATTCCTCACAGTATGTATGTGTAAGCATACACATATATTTTGTATTTGCATTTGCCAGCATACAGATATATGTCTTAAGCACATATATACCTGTATTATATATGTATATCCATGTCTGCTGGCATGCTTTTGGTCATGTTTCTCTTTCATGATCTTGTAGGTTCTTTTTTTTTATTTTATTTCCTCTTTCCTTAAAAAGAAATGCTCATTCTTTGCTACCCTTCTGTTGGCTGGCAGCCTTGAGCACTTATTAAGAAGAACTACAGTTGAAGTTGTTCATGTTATCCATTGTGTGAAATAATAAATGACTTTATTGACAGCTCGCAGTGGTTCGTGCTTTCTTCCTCCTGTCAGAGATTGTATTGTTATTCTGTTCCCCTAAAAACTGCTTGGTCACATGCTGAGATTTGCCTCTGTTCCTGCATGTGTGCGCGTGTGTGAGGAGGTGTGATGGAGCGAGATGACAGGCAGCGGGGTTACTGCACTGCTGAATTTAAGATTCTCTCCCTGAGAATGAGTCCTACTCTACAGTGTTGCAGGTAAATGAGAGGGAATCCTCTCATCAGATTATACTGCAGAATCTCTCCCTCTCACACACACGCACACACACACACACACACATCCTCTCTTCGTTCTCGTTAGCCAATCTCGAAATCGTTTTTGCACAACCCGTTCGGTGTCAGCTCGAGGTGGGCCGGGCTGGAGGCTGTCCTGTCATTGGACGGAGGTGAGCGAAAAGTGCCCCGCTATTGGCTACCGCCAACTAGTAAAAATCTCCTGTTACCATGGTTGCAGAGTGAGCTGCCCAAATGTGTCTCAGTGCATCTGGTGGTGCTGATGGAGCTGTTGGCACCACTGGTGTTGTGCTGCAAAAAAAACAAAAAAAAAAACACACTCCGATGGAAAGAAGTCAGAGGAGAGGCGATCCTGCACTCAAATCACTCTGTTCTGATGGCTGCAAACGAGCCCACATGGCTCGTCTCCACCCTCCTCTGCACGTGAGAGAGGATGAGATGGATGAAGGTGAAACAGCCGTGCTAAATGTATCCTGCATGATGGATGCGCTCCTTAACCAGGGGGAAAAACAGGCTCATCAATCTCAGCTTCAATGCATGGATTTTTGTTTTTTTCCACCAACTTTGCTATTAAAGTTGGTTCCATGACCCTCCATCCTCTATGGACACAAACATGCATCCACAGAATACTGTGGATACTGTCAACATCCACAGTATGAAACTTGATGAGTAAAGTCTTTTTTTAAAAAGAGGGAAATACCTACAGAATACTCCTTGCAGACTTAAGTTTAAAGATTTTTTACTTTATTTTGGCAACATGTTTCTTCGGACTAGAAGTAATATAACGGTTTTGAAGTGAGCCAGCCAGGGTCTTGAATTAAATCTCATAGAAAACCTCCTTTGACATTATTTTATAATGTGTGAGATGACCGTTTTATTTTCTATCAGAAACAAACTCCTTTGATGAATGAAAATTATTTTCAACTAAATTTGTTAGATGTATGAATAATTTTGGACTGGGCTCCCTCAAATTTTGGATCCTATACCTTTCCAGAATCAAATTTCAAGCACTTGTGAGAATGTTTTTTAACCTTTTGGAGATTTTATTACAAAACATTGACCAAGTTCTGATTTATTATTTTGACAAATCATTAATTACCATGACTAATGAGGGTCTTACAGTTCTGCAGTGAGGTAAAGGGCTTTTTTAAACTCATGAAATAGTTTGAAAATTGATCAGTGTCTCAGATCCATGTTCTTCATGAAGGGATCAATAACACTCAGAAATAAAATTGCAATCATCCATAAGCATGAGTTTATTAAAGTAATAAAGTTTATTAAAGGCTGGAGTATATGTGAAGATAACATTAAATTGCTACATCAACCTGCTAAATTACGTCCATATTCAATAAATTATTATATACATTCAGAGGCTTGTTAGTCAGATTAAAAGTACCTTTTGAAAATAACCTTTAAGCAAGTATTAAACATACTTTCCATTAAGCTGACGTTTTTCTTTTTATAAAGAGTTTCTTATTAGTCTGATATTATAATTTTAAATGTCATGTTTTCATTACATGTAAGTGAAAAATCATTATAATCAACAATCAACAGAAATAAAAGTATTGAAACATCCAACTGTGTGTAATTATAATGTGTTTCTACTAGTGACAAAGTTCCTAAAATAAATAGGCTTTTCAATAATATTCCAATTTATTTACTGGGTCTGTAGTTCTAACTTGTTGTTTCACTATTGTAAGCAACATTTTCCCCTTTAGCTCGATAACGTTTTGAAGTTTGGAAACCTGCATCTCCCACAACATCTGTGCATTGCACGAAAGTGAATATTTGCAGAATTAGTTCAGAGCTGTTGTGTTTGAATGCAGCTCTCAGATAGTGTGGGAGGAGGACAGGTGTTATAAATTGTCTCATATATCTGACTCCTTAAGGTCCAATGTTCCCGTCTCGCCATAAAGAAAAGGGTCAAAATTTAGGAGCATCATCCTCCCAACTCTCTGTGGATCCTCCCCTCCAAGGAATGTTGAATTTAGTGTTGGCCGAGGTGGAAACTCAAATTCTACTTGAAATACTAAGTAAACAACTTTATTAGTAAAATAAAGCATCTCAACTGAGGCCTTCATCAGTCACAAGAAATCACCAAACACTTAATCAGTAAATGGAAAAAGTATTAGGCAGATATACAGTAGTTTTATACTGATAGCTAAATGAACTGGTTGCTCTGTGGTTCTTGTGTATTTCTCTTTGTGCTTTTATCGTACCCACTGTTGTGTCAGTACACTTTTTTACATGTGCTTCTTTTGGTACACTTAAAAAAAAACAATTTAATGCTCAACAAATCTGTATTAATCATCAGAGGTGTTCTCACAATGATGCAAAGCAAATTTCCTCTATTATTGATTTAGTAATTTTCTCTTCTTTTTTTTTCTGGGAAAGAACCCAACAAAGGAGAGCTTCAGCCTGACCAGAGCTGCATCTGTGGATCTTAAGCTTTGTTGCTCAATACATCTCAAAAGAAAAGAAATATGTCAGAGTTGTGTTGTCCTAAATCTGGCCTCTTAAATCTCCACAAATCACATTGTTTTATAGCCTCCGATTGTCCTTCCAAGAATACCAAGAGGGAGTTAAAAAGAAATTAGATTACGTCTTTCTGTAGATTTGATAATAAAAAACAGGGGTACACAAAAATTCATGCTCGGTCAGTACTTTTGGTTGTTACATTAAAACATTTACAATAATCAAAAACATGTTAACGTGAGACAAATATAATACTAGAAAATACAAATAACAGCTGCTAATAATTTTATTTAAGTGAAAAAAAAAAACTATCCAAAGCATTCTGTTAAAGGATAGCATGCTACAGCTTTGTTTAGACTTTGACTAGGCCACTGATAAAGAGTCATTTTGTTGTTGTCAGAGGCAGACTTGCTGGTCTGGTCTACTTTTGCATCCCTCCCAAAATGTTCCAATTTTTTAATTTTTCTCTTTCCTTCCATATTTATATTTCACTGTAAACCACTGATTTTGATCATAAATTAGGTTCATTTACTTTTTGTGGATAAATGGTTTTCATATAATCTACATGATTTGCCATTAAAAAATGTTTTCTTCTAATCTTTATGTAAAGGTAAACTGAGGAGAAGGTCTTCTGCACCTTATTAACCAAAATAAAATTAAATTGGCATTGTTCCTTTGATTTGATTTTCTGCTTCTAAATAAATGCATTCTTTAAAAACGTTGAACCATCTGGTTTAGATGTATTTTTCCATCCAAAATCTCCCAAGTGCTCCAGAAAGCACATGTCAAAACCAAAAACCAAAATAAAACCATCCTCTAGGTGAGACTCTGCCAGCTAGATCAGATTAGATTAAAATCTTATTTTTTGCTAGACTAGAGCATGTTCACATGTGTGTTTTCTTAAACAGACTCCTTCACCCTCAGTGATGATTTTCTGAGTGAAGATGCATGACTGAATGCCAATGAATGCCAGAGACTGTTTAAAGCACATCCAAAGCCACAGAGACCACCAACAACAAACAGAGCCATAAATTTACAACAGATAGTCCTGCAGTCCTGGCCAACTAACCGGGAAGCCTGCCCTAACCAAGCGTCCTCTCAATTTATCTCTGTTGCTGTTTTCAGAGGATGACTATTGCTTGTGTTTATGAAGATGGATAGAGCAGGCAGCAACCAAAGCGCCTCCTCCCTCCCTCCTCTCTCATTCTTCTCTGCGCAGTGATGGGAGACACCATCTGGTGGCTGAAATGTAAGAGTGCGGATCCAGCTCCCCTCTTTAAAAAAAAAAACAACAAAACCTTCATGTCACATCCACAGGAGAAAAAAAGAAAGAAAAGCTTTTTACCGGGGTTAAAGCAGAAAATGTTACCCCTTTTTATGCGGGGTCTAAAAGGAAGAAGCTTTCTGGAGATATGAGGGACATAAATCTGCCCCCCAACCTGTTGTAGTCACATGTGAACACCTGAAGTGCTTTATGCATTGATGCACTTGAGGGATCTGTGTAGGAATTAGTGCCGCCGAACGATGGTTGTGACTGTGTGTGGCGCACGGGGAAATGAAGAGAGAGATGACAGAATGTGTTCTGCATGGAGTCGGCCACTGTTGCCACAGTGACAGTGTGACTCATGGCAGTTTGATTTGGATTTAGAGAGGCGCTCTCCATTCTGTGTGTACAAGCTCCCAGTGTTAGATCCACAGGGCTGTGAAGGAGTCTTTCCTCCTTTAAACAAACGTAAATATTGGACAAAGACAACTTGAGTGTATACAAAATGCAAATTTCAAATAAAAGCTGTTCAAACTAATTTGGCCCAATGTGAAAAGTAATTGTTAGATTATTCAAACAATGATGATTACCCGTGTTTCTTGGAAAGCTGAGTTCAGTGTCATGCAGATCTGTTTGCTGCCAGACCTGTAAAAACAAGAAATTACTTAAAAAGAACCTGTCTGACAACATGAAGTAGGCTAAAGCATCATGATTCAATCACAAGGAAGAAACCAGGTGGAAATAGATGAGACACACTGCTGACCCATATCACAGGCCCGTCACCAGGGCCCGTCTCACATCATGGCCACAAGCATTACGATGACCACATTTTTGCTCCATTAACGTTGCGCTCTGGCATAATATCCTGAAGAAGAATACCATCAGTTTGTGACTGTACGGTAAAGGAAACTTGTGTAAAACCTCAGGAAAATTATCCAAAGCACACCAGAAAGTCCAACTCTGCATGGATATAAAAAAATAACTATAGTAAGGTTTGAAGAATAACCTAGTCAAAGTTCAGACTTAAATCTGATGGAGTTGCCATTTTATGACTTTAAATATGCCAGAAAACCCACCAATATGAGAGTATTAATGCAGTTCCATGAAGAACAGTGAACCAAATGGCCTCACAGCGATGTAATAGCCTCATTGCCAGTTAAGGCAATTACTTGATGACAATTGCTGAGGAATTAATTTTTCACACAGAGCAATGTTTATTTAATACTCTATTTTTTCTTTTAAATAAATGAAACTGTTTTGTGAAAACTGCCTTTTAAATAGATTCAATTTAAGACAGAAGAAATCTGCAAGGAGCTAAGTCATTGCACTGCACATTTCAGTAAAAGTACAAGCTGAAACATATAGCAATTATCCATCACTTTATTGTCCACTCAGTTGTATTTAAAGCCCTTGTTAGACCTGCCTGTGCCTGTGTCTTATTAACGATACCAACACTTAGTTAATGCGCCTTTTTGATGAGAGCGGTCCACTTAATCTGTCCATTTAGGCTTCATCTCTTTCTCTCCCGTACACACTCATGCCTCCCCCTCAGTTCTTCTAACAAGCTACCTCTCTGTCTCCTGTAATTTGGCAGACAAGTCTATTATATGGTACAGTCATATTTTATTAATGGACTCCCTGCAGCGAACACACACGCACCTTTAATGGATGAGATTATGTGACGCACGGGAAGCGTGTCTCTGTGTTAAAAAAATGATTTCAGTTCTCATCTGCAAGGTTTGTCTGTTTGGTTGTTAAGTGTGTGGGGCTGAGAGGCTGAGCGACAAGCATTTCAGCTGAAGTTGCCGTCGTTCTCCTCCACACTTCATTACACATCCATCAGCTCTCAGATAGCGCCGAGCAGTGTGGCTTCAAAAGGCAGAAAACAGCAAAACAGAAGACAGCGTTCAATTATAGACAAGGAGATTTCTTGGAAATGTTCATGTCTTTCTCTTTCTCTCTCTCTCTCTGTCTTTATCTCCCACAGCGCTGTGCAGATAATTCATACCACATGTTTTCAGGAGTGCCAGCCATTTTATGCAATCCTGGTGACGTTTGTTCCTCCAAAGATATATATTTTTTTCCACAAACAGCACATTGTTTCCATAGCCCACTGCTCCAAAGAAAGTCACATTGTTTGTTGTAAAATCGTGGTCCTATGTATTCTCCCTTCATTTCATTTACACTCTCTGCAAAACTATTGTAACTCTTCAACCTTTCCACATTTTGTCATGTTACAACCACAAACTTAATTGTGTTTTGTGGGGGGGTTTATGTGATAGAAAATGAAGGCAGTACTTAATTGTGAAATGAAAGCAAAAGACTAATGACTCTTCAATTTTGTTGTTGTTTTCCAAATAAAATCTAGAAAATCGATGTGTGCATTTTCCAATACTTTGTAGAACTGCCTTTTGCTGTATCTAAAGGGAAAAATATTCTGGGGTATTTCAGTCTATAAAAGACTGAACTGTTTGTCCATTTGTCTTTGCAGATTAGCTGGCTGCTTGTATGCATAGACTTGTCCTTCTGAAAGGCAAACGTCCACAATGGTCTCAAATCTCTTGCAGCATCTAACAGATTTTCTTCCAGCATTGCCATGTATTTATCTTGATCCATCTTCACACCTGCTTTAGCCACATTCCTTGTCTGTGTGAAAGTAAAGCTTTCCCACATAATGCCACAACCATTTTTAACAGTGGAGTTGTGTGTTCAGTAAAATCTGTAGCGTTAACGTTTTGCATGTGGGCCAAAGCGTTTCATTTTGGTCTCATCTGACCTTGTTATTGCACCTTCTTCCACATATTTACTGTCTCCCCATCGTGGCTTGTCACAAGCCTTTTTTTCACTAATTGCTCTCCTCCAACCCTTTCCATAAAGGCCAAATCTGTAGAATTTGCACAACTAATAGTTCTGGTATCATCAGATGTTCCCACCAAGTTGTGGATCTTTTCAGCTCCACCAGCTGCATCTTTTCTCTGCTTCTCTTATTAATGCTCTCCTTTTCTATTTAGGTGGACGACAGAGACAGCTGTGTCTTGGCAGGTGTGCAGTGGTGTCACTCAATAGAAATGCATTCAGACCTCTTTACCCTAAAATTAAGACTAAAGAACACATCAGACAGGTCAGGGATAAGGTTACTGAGGAAAACTAAAAAAAAGTGACACCCAGAACATACTATCTCCTTGGGGAAACATGGTGGTGGCAGTGTAATGATGTGGGGATGCTTTCCGTCAGCAGGAATAGGAAAGGTGCTACTAGTTAAGTTCCTCTATATAGGCACTTAACAATGCTGGACGTAACAGCAGAGCTGCAGTGAGATAGTTTAGATCAAACCATACTCATGTCAAAATGCAATCCTAAATGGAATTGAGACTCAAAAACAAAACTTTAAAATTGATGTCATGAGATTCTGTCCATTCAGTCTGACAGAGCTTAGACTATTTTGCAAATGGGCAATAATTTCAGATTAAAGATGTGAAAAGTGAGTAGAGACAAAGCAACCAATGAGTTCCAGATGTAACTGCAGCAAAAGGTAGGAAATATTAACCTAGAGCAGGGGTGTCAAACTCCAGTCCTCGAGGGCCGCAGTCCTGCAACTTTTAGATGTGCCTCTGCTGCACCACACCTGAACAGAATAATTAGGTCATTAAGGCTCTGGAAAACTGATCTACACAAGGAGGAGGTCATTAAGTCATTTCATTCCAGTGTTTTGTACCTGTGGCACATCTAAAAACTGCAGGACTGCGGCCCTCGAGACCTGGAGTTTGAGACCCCTGACCTAGAGGGTAATATGATTTGAAAAATGTTTTCAACGACAATGTTGAAAGACATGTTTTCTTGAAATTAGTGGCTTTAGCTTGACAGAACAATAGAGTTCATATTCGAATACCATTGCAAACTAATATGCATCAAACTCAGACTTCTTAAGTCTGTATGCTAACCCCCCCGCCCCCCTCCCCCCCTCCCCCCGCCCCCCAACTGCATTAAGTGTAAAATAAACGTACCAAAATCCACCAAAATCATCATTTACTGACAGGAAGTCAATCTGTATGCCACATTTCACTGCAGCCCATTAAGCTGTTGTTGAGATGTTTCACTTTAAACCACAAATGTAAAACTCATGGAGCCACAAGAGGAGAAGTCTGGGGATCACCAGACTAATTAGGATTAGTCCTCTGGGGATTGTGAAACTACGTTGTAATCCGCCCATTAGCCTGCAACTTTTCAGGCGGGACCGACAAACGGACACATAATGTTACCTCTAGAGAGACTTGCAGACGTGTTTGCTATCAGAAAACTGTTGCTTTAATTTTGTTTCCTGTGGAACTGAATTTGGCAGGATGTTAGTGACTGACACTCACCTGATAGTAGATCATTTTGTTTGAATCCCTTTTTTCAGGAAGTACAATATGCCTGGAATGGTGATGCTTACTGGTCCTGGCGCCATGTAGACTGTTATGCTGATATTAAACTTACTTTTATTTAGTTATTATTTTATGTTTAAACTCATAGAATAGAATAGATATAACTATATGTAAATATTATAGGTAAAATTGCATCATTTTTAAACATTTTACAGAAAAAGTTAAAGCTCAACTTTAATTGCTTATTAATTTCTCAATATATCCTAAAACAGCATGTTTCCCTGTGCCAAACTAGGCACCATGAGTCTTAATGATTTCACATTACAACACAGTGTTTTTAATATTTCCTCATGTTGTGCAGCCAAGCAGATTTTAGTTTTGAGATTTTCTGTTGCAATAAATAAATAATTATTTTTAATAGGTACATCAGCGGTAGTAGTTACTGAAATATGTTTGATGGAGTTCTTTAAAAACATGCACATCCTGTGGGAGTGTCATTTTAATCTGTGCTTTATAAGTAACAACATCCTAGAAAGTACAAGATAGCACCTGTTTTGTTGAATTGTGCTGCTGGAACAGATGATTATATCAAGTTCTTTATCAGACATTTTCTTTGCTTTATTGTCTCCAGTGACAGCAAAACTTGCTCTGATTAGAAATTCTCAAAGAATGTCTTGCAGCATTACTTTATGAAAATGATCATTTTGAGGAAAATGTTTCTGAAAATAAGTGTCTGCATACTTCTTGCCCACATTTGTTTATCTAAAGAGAGTGTGCGATAAAGTTCACCTGAAGTTGCTTGTGTTTCAGAGGAATCTCTTTTCAGAGAAGTTCAGTAGCATCCTCATGTGACGATAATCAGTTGTGTACCAGCATCGTGTATGAAAAATGTTCTCAGACTTTGGTAACTGAGTTTTGTGTCTCTACTGAGTAGTTTGAAAGTTTAAAGCTCATGACCTATCAGAGTCCTCTTGAATCAACCAGAGAGACACAGGAAGCTTTCAGCAGGTTTCCTTATTTTCTTTGGAAAGAAAATTGAACATTTTTTTACATTCTGGTCCATAAAAGAAGTCAACAAATTAGGCTTTAAAGGCAATGAAACAATAAATCAAGCAAAGAGTTAGTTTATAGTCCTAGATATCAGCAAACATTGTGCATATTTAGGGCCCCCTGCTGGCCTGTGATTCCCAAAAGCACCTTAATTTACGTTGAACATGTTTCCAGATGTACTAGTTGAATTTATAGGATGGACATCCATCATAATTTGAAAGTTAGATTAAGAGAGTCAAGTTTTAAAGTTGTGTTGGTGTGAGTTTCACATAGTTTCATAACCTTGAGTACCCTGCTAAAAATAGTTTTCAACTGTTTCCTGCACAAAATAATTAAAGTATTGCTATAACAAAATTATCTGCTTAGTTAGTTGGGCTGTCTGCTCCGGTGGTCAGCCTGCGGTAAAATACTTAATAGACCATTTTCACACCATATTTCCCAAAATTTTTTCCAAATAGTCAAATTTGTCACTCCTTTAAGAGTATTGTAATAGCCTTTTTACAGCAAGCTGACCAGCAGTGTGCAGCTACAGTTGGAGGAGGAGAAACATTGCATCATTTCATGTTCCAAGATATCAGAGAAAGTCTTGGTCACTCCAAGACTTTCCCAGGCAGATCTACCAGTTCTATTCCATAAACAATACGTTACATTTCGCTGCTCCTGCCAGCCTAGCTGGAAGTGGGCTTCAAGTAAAAACTTCTTCCACTTGGCAAAACATCATAAGGGTGCACTACCGCCACCCACTGGACTGGAGTGTTTTGATATTTTTAGGGGATTGGGGTGAATTATATAAAATCAACTGTTTTTAAGCTTTATATGATGTCATAATGTTATCCACTCATCACAAACCCACCTAAAGTGTTGCCTTGATTCTTTCATGAATGTTGAGAAATCCTTGAATCTGCCCTGGCACCCATTTGGAGTGAGAAGACCCCACTCCCACTCCTCCACCCACTCAGCTCCACCAGACTAGCAACAGCAGCTAGTCTGGTGGAGCTGAGTCATCCTTTTTTTAATGTTTGATATTTACAGCATTTTTTTGACGACTGAATGTAACAAAGTTACTAGATTGGGCTATAAAATAGCACTGTGTGGCTAGGAAAAACATAATATTTCCTCTTTATCCAAACCCATCTGTTTCAAATCAAAACATGGTTAAGTTTTACCAAAATGGTCAAATAATAAACAAACAATCAATAGGTGTTAAAAAAAACAGTGAATGGTTTCATTCTCAGTGAGAAAGTAACATTATTTAGGTATTTTGTGATAAAATGTGATTTTTTTCACACATAATACCAATATAAATGGTAATTAATACACAAGAGTTACTATTCAGACCTTTGATGTAAAGCAGCAGACATTTCTTGTGTATTTTCTGTACTATTTCTTGTAAGAAAATAAAGCTTGTGTGCTATCCATAGGAATTAATTACTCAATTCCCAAGTAAAAAGAATGTCAACAACTCAGCATCTGGAATTAATGCTTGGTTTTACAACATGTAAAATTAGTCAAAAATTTGTGTTTGTTGGTCCAGTAGAGGTAAATATTTAAGTGCCGTTTTTATAGAAAACAGTAGCTCCCATCTGATCTGTGCAAGCCCCTCTCCGTGGAAGCAGAGGTGTATTACTTTTCCTCTGTCTGTGTTGTTTCCAGCACTGTGAGGCACATAACATACCTAGACTATAACCTTTCCATTCCCTAAATGTTACTGTCTCACCGGCGCTCAGAAGAAGCACAGAGACAAACAGGACTGTAATACTACGAGATGGGACGATTTGTCCCAGCAAGATGTTTCTCTTTGCCTCCTCTCTTGTCGCCCGTCTCTCGTGTCTCAGTAAGAGTTCACACACTGGTGGAACACTGGATTTCCATTAGTTCATTTCCCATTGCTTCTAAAGCGTGCGTGTTAGATGCACGTGTGTGGGTTTAGGCATGTGCGTGTGTTTGCACATGTGCATGTGTCTCCAGAGTCTCTGAACAGTATTATTGTAAACATATCATTTGATGGGGCGAGTGGTTCAGGTTGTTGGACGACTGCCCTGCTTTCATTTGGAACTGAGCTGCCAACATCTGGACTGTGTCAACACTCACTGACAGTATGTGTGTGTGCATATATATATATATATATGTACGTAGGGGTGTGCATGTGTGTGTGTGTGTGTATTTCCGTGCCTCAGAACCAGACTTGATGGCCACTGGATGGGGAACAGATTTGCTGAGATCAATCAAAGGTGTACCATTAATAAAAAGGAGCCCTCTGCCTCCCAGCAGCCATTTTAAGAGGCCTGCAGAGCACCACTGCAGGATGCCATATGCTGTGATGCATGCACATATTTCACATGGATACACTATGAAACACAAAGGTACGTGCAACTGAAAAGGGAAACTACTATTTGCGTGTGGGGCGAACAGCATTCATGAGCACCTGTGGGAAAAAGGGGCAAGCTATGAGTCCATTCAATTAGAGTCAAGTGCGTCGGTATAATTGAAGCAAAAATGACACATACATGAAAGCCACTTCCACAGGTTTAGCCCAGAGAGAATAAACTAAGATTTGACATGTGACAAAATGTGCAAATCTGAATCAGACGAGAATTTTTCTAGAGTGCAGTTAGAAGTTATTTAGTCCCAATAATCTAATAAATGAGTGGGGCAAGTCATTTGCTCAAAAAGCCCTCTGTGTTAAAACAAACTCAGTGATAGCAGCTGTCGCACCCTTTATCTTTGGCTTACTTTTATCTTTGTTATTCTCAAACAGATGAACTTGTAGATCTGAAGGAGATGCAAAAATAAAAACACCCATTATCATAGTATATAGGTATGCTGGAAACATTTGGCCTCCTGTAGACTTGGAACAAAAGCTCTGCATACTTCTAGTACATTCTCTCCAGTTAGTTTTACACTATACATTACTCATAATTTTAGTAAAATTTGGTCCATTATGGTTGTATATTTTAATGTTCTGATTTGAGTAGTTTTCTTTCATTGTTGCTAGTGGAAGAGAGGGGATCCACAGGTTGACCTACACTTTCATTTGTTCATAGTTTGACTTGCCAAGCAGCCAGGAAGATGCAGTGAGATGTGCGGTAAGGGAATAATCCCTAAAAGTTGGCAACCAGCTGCACCAAGAAAGGTAGACAGGTAGACATGCTTCAGTGTTAGTGGGACCAGTTACGCTGCTACAGTCGACCCCGATCCCAGCTTGTGTCGACGACACCTAGAAATCCTAATATTATGGTCTAAAAATGCAGAAGCTGCATTATAATGTAGATCAGGAGCTTGCAGCTCCCATTGGCACTGGGAGATGGTGGACATTGGATGGCTGGTCTGCTGTTGGACTTGTAGTTCCTCGTGTGGCCCATAGAGGGCCCTCTTCTTGCCCGTGATATTAGACGTTAGACACACTCTTAGCACAATAAAGATAAGATTATATTTACGTGTTAGAATGGTTCAGCTGAAGCTCTTGTTAAAAACTTGACAATTGATTTTTACAGATGTTCTCCATCAAATCTGAATGACAGCTATTTTGCAAAGAAAAGTGAGCTAATTCTATTTGTAAATGTACAAAGCTGGCAAAGGTTCACAGCATCACAACAATACCAGCAAAATACCTTTGAGATGTTTCGTGAGAAAACAGAGCCTGTCTGGGCTTCACTTTTTTAACCATAGCGAGCGGAGGTGTGTTGCTCCTGAGCTCGGATGTATTTGGGTTGGCTGGCTGAGAGATGGAGCCTGTTTGCCTACAGGGGACGAAAACTCTGCAGGGGGCCCCGCCTGATCTGCCGTACCATCCGACAGCTTAATTAGTGTTTCGCTACTCCTCTCACATACACTGCACACACACACACACGCCTACACACACGGCTCGTCTTTTCCACACATGCACATCACACTGGGGCATAGCTCGTTAGTCTAATAAAGAGCCATTAGAAGGTTAAATGTGGGTCTCATTAAAGATTAGTCATTTACTACCATGCATAATAAGACTCTCTTGTGTCACTCTGATAGCTGCTCATATGGCTGTGAAAGTGAAGAGTCAACTCATGCAATGTTAATTTACAGTGCTACAGTCTGGGATTTGGCCCGTCTCCTACTGAGAGAATAAACACCATGAGGAACAATATAGTCTCTCCCAGTCAACGACTGAAGGCCTAAATGTCATCACAAGAGTGAAACTCCTTGTGTGGGTGGATCCTCCACGCTGTACAGTAAGATAATTTCAACAAGCGGCGACCCGAGTAGCTTAAACACAAAAAAGAAAGTTAGATTAGCTTGAATGTATCTGGGGTAATAAATGTCAATAATAATAATTTTAATTTTCATGTTTGCGAAGATTCCCGTCGTAAAGCCTTCTAAATGCAGAACAGTGGGCTTCTGTCAATGCAAGAGGGAGACACAAACCTCCTGTTTCCAGTTTCTCTGAGCCAAACAAGGATTTGGGTTTTATCTCAGACTCCAATGGCATTTAAAATCACAGCCACATGGTATAGCAGATGAGCCATAAGAAGAAAATCTAGTTTTTAATAAGAGGAAATTGAAGCTCTGAAGCTGCCAAGTGTTTAGCTTAGTGGAGGCAGCCTCTGATCAGGTTGAACTGGAGAAAGACAGAGGAAGGAGCTAAGAGAATGTCAAACAGCAGCCAGTTTGACAACATGAAGAAAGAGGTTAGCCATTTGAAGCCCTGTTTAGGAGCTACACTGTTGTTGAACAGTCCTGCAGTGTAAAACAAGGAGTCGGCTGAATATCTGGCAGGAAGATTCTTTTCAGAAAAAGATGAAAGCTCAAAGTAAGCTCTGAACCTTTCTAACAAAATTCACCTTTTAACCAGGCTTGGCTGCGATGAATAGTTTGGCAAGGCACTGTAAATCATTTCTGTGTCTCTAGTGGTGTTGCATTTTCAATCTTCTGACTCGTCAAATGATCTTGCAGCATTTTGGGATGCATTTTCTCAATTTCTGCTTCCTGCGGGTCACCGGCAGACGTGCAACTGGAATGCAATTACAACTAAATCATTTTGCCATCAAGCTGACAGGTCTGCCTGATCCATTTAGGGTTTGCAAATGTTTTAAATTATTTTTTGTTTGTTCTGGTCCGTAACCAGATTGTTGGAGCAGATTTGGCAAATCATCATTCAGTGATGACACTGTGATGGAGAAAAGTTGGAGGACGAGATCCCATTTTATGAGTTATTGGTTGAAACATCTGTTTAATAACTAAATAAATAAAAATGTTCCCTTCATGAGAAAACGTTTTTTTTTTATGTCTGATAAATTAGAACTGCTCAGCACTTTGATGTTCAGAGTCATAAAATATGCAGTAAGTTAATATTAGCCACTTCTTGGCAGTCCCTTTATCTTCTTTCTTAATAAAATGATTTAATGCTGTTAAATCATTTTAACAGTGCTTGGGTGCTTGGAAATTAAACCACAAAAAAAACATATTCATGTTTATTTCACTTTTAAATTTCATTTTAACATTTAATAGAATTAAACCAACATTAATGGCAAAACTGCAACAACAACAAAAAAAAACTTGAAAGAGTTAACTGTTACTTTCTGTCTTTATGACAGCTTGTCTCAATAAAGTGTGGTTATATTTTTCATAATTTATATTTGCTGTCTAGCCTTGTGTGTATATGTGTGTGTGCCAGCAATTAGTTTTGAGAGTCACTCCTCAGTTGCAGACAAACTTGCTAATTTATCGTCTATCAAGCAGATGTCAGGTTTTGTTTTACACTCAAGTACATATCCCAGCCGAGACCCCGCTCACATCTGCCCATATGGGCGGCTGTCATGGAGATTTGGTCTCGAGCAGTTGGCATCTCCTACTGCGGCTAGGCTCCTGAAGATTAATTTCCATATTTTTCCTACAGATTTGATTGATTTAAAAATGAATTTTTCAGGATAAAAGTCTATTTAAAGGCGGAAAAACTTTTTATCGGGTTATTTTCCTTTAAGAAGATGTGGGCAGTTGCCCAGGGTGGTATTAGAAAATTAGACACAGAAGCGCCGCATCAAAAATATAACTTTTTTACTAGTTAGACTAATCTGGATAGAGTTGACAACCTTGTATATTGAAATGCTGGCCTCTGCTTTCTGTGTTTTTCTGTCAATCACACAATGCCAGGTGGAGCAAGGTTGGTTGGGTGTTACCTTTGGCTATACTTAATGAGGATTATTTTTTTTTTAGGTCTTTACAAGCTGTGACTGTTTCTGTGGCTGTTTGAATCATAGAAGACCCACAAAAGAGAGAAATTAGTGATGTGTGTAAAAGGATAAAGGTGGCAGAAGCTGAGGAGGGTTGCAATTCATTCAAGAACAAGCACCGATCAACCAAGCTAGGTCTCCATGATATCTCTAGCAGTCACTTGGTGAGAGGTGCTCTACACCCTGAAGAGGTCATCAGTCCATCACAGGGCAACTCAGAGACACCCAGGACAAACAACCATGCACGCACTCAATCCTAAAGGCAATTTAAGAACGCTGCAAGATTGAGCCGATCTGCTGAAAACAATTCCCATTGTCGCAGTCGCGTCATTTTGTTCTCTGTGTCATGCTGTCTGCCCCTCTTATCACAACCCCTCCTGGCAAACTTTTTGCCCTCCCCTGCAACTATTGTGTGACTGGTCTGAATTTTGTGGGTGTGCTTGTTTATGCAGAAAACAGCCCCAAAAATTCAACTTCCAGAAGCCAGTTTTTCAGCCAGAAAATAGGAGGATGGATAAATTTGAGGAACGATTATCCAAAAACTTGAAGAGGAACATAACATCGGACCAAAACATTAAATCCCTGCACAGTTCTGGTTTGATACAGCACACAAACTTCCCACCAACACCTTTTCTTCTTTTTTCCTTGTTACATGGAAAATAAAATTAGATATTACAGCTTGGCAATTAGTATTTTGTCCTGCTCTGAACTTGTGAACACATAACAGTCTTTCCTCTCTGCCATGATCTGTGCTTACTATGCTGTTGTAAACCACCTATGGGAAAAGGCCATGACGTACACTGCAGCGGGACGGGTTTCACATGAGCTCGGACCTTAAAGGGTGTGTGTGAAAATGAATGTAGTGAAACCACAGTTGCACTCTAGTCCAACCATGTTACAGAGACCAATTAACTGTTCAGCCATGTTTTTGAACCCAGAGAAAACCCATATGTGCACAGGCCCTTCCTGTATGTATTATTACACAAATTTTTGCTTCTAAGGACCCGGGTATATCGAGGACATTTTAAAAAGATGCGGGTTGATTTCAGCTCACCACAGCTGCATAGTGTCCGTCTCAGCAGTGTCAGTCCATAGCATGCCGGGGATCCTTTGTAGCTCCCGCCGTGACACCTTAGCTGACCTTAATAGATCCTGTGTTTTTATTTTATGTTGGTCAGTATTGTTGCTCTTAGTATTGATTTGTGTGTGATGGGCGCGTCTATAGGACATTTATAGAAATACGGAACAAATCGCGGCCTGTATCATTTCAATACGGGACTCAACATTTAACAGCCAAATTCGGGACGATCCCGTGTTTTGCAGGACGAGTGGCAACCCTACAGAAACACCAGAAAGACCCCAGGCCAGGATTCAAACCCTGTATCTTCTTCCTGTAAGGTGTCACCTTAACAACAAGCTTGCATAATCACGTCAGGTTATTTTTGAAGCTGTGTAAATAGTTGTTTTACTTTTTATAAAGCCAATAGGTTATGTCATTATTGTTGTTGTTTTAAGATTTTGTGTAAATACAGTGCAACAGTGTGGTGTTTACACTCCAGGTTAGCATACTGAGAGAATCTCATATCAGCTCAGCTGTGCATGCCCATGTCAACAATCATTAGATCTCAGCCATGCATTGCTGTGGACCTCAATCTCATCTGCTCTGGATTACTGGTTAATTAATATCTAAACATGCTCTGTTAGAGAAACGTATCCAGATAAACAAAAAAAACACATTTCTATTTCTCAATCCTGCATGAAAGCAGATTATATTCACATCATGATTATATATCATGAGATGCATGAAATATTGTAATTTATGGGATGGAAACCAACCTCTATTAAGTGACCCTTAGTATTTTAATCTTGTTTGTTTTTTCAGATTAAAACAAACAAGAATATTTTAGCTCACATGTTAAGGAAAAGCAAAGATTGTGTTTTCATGCAGCAGTGTGACCGTAGGTGTATGTGCACAGCATGAAAACTTGGTTTGGCCATGTGCCATGCAGCTGGAAGCCATCATAGCACCAATTACTTTCTGTCTCCTGCTCTCTCTCTTCCTCTCTCTTTGCCGCTCACTTGATCTCTCTCTCTTCCTTCTGCCCTTATTTTTTTTATGTCTGTCTGAAATATTTTTCAGCACTGTCTCTTTGTAAACCAAGAGCTCACCTCAAACATTAACCTCTCAGATTGGCCTTCGCCTGCTCCTTCCCCACTTGGAAGTCATCATGATCAAACTCACCTCATCCATCCTGGTTCCCAACATTAACTCCAGTTACACCCTCCTCATTGAGATCTCAGATAGGTTTATCTTTAGGTTTGGATCTGTATAAATTAACCAGCTCCCTCTGTCAGAGGGTAATTTACAGCAGCAGGTTAGAGCCGCACATCGTGTCATGAGTGAAGGGCAGAAAAGGTGTAAACATTGATTACAGACTGTGCACTAAATGAACATGTCACCACAGTGAGGGATGGAGGAAGTGAGGGGGTTAACAGTGTAAACAAATGATGAACATAATGAGAATGAATTACTGCTGTGAACAAGAAGCCCTTTGTTTTCAATTATACCTGCTGCTTTCTCCGACTCTCCGAAACTCATACACACAGGACACGGAGGAATCTTGTACATAAACATGAAAAATAAATGGCTGTTGAGTCATTAAGAAGATGGAGAGCAGGATGCGGTAAAGCTGTAGACGTATCAGGTCAGAGGTATTGGAGTAAACAACAGCTGAAATCAAATAAGTTTGCAGCCGTTTTACAGTACTGGAGAAACGCTTTCCCTCTTGAGAGATCTTTTTTGTTGTCAAACAAAACAAATGTTGATATCACACAAAAAGCAGGTGAGTGGCTGCAAAATGCAGTTTTGAAAAAATTATTTCATTTCTGAAATTTATGAAAGGAATCATACCAAAATAGCCATATGTGGAAAGTAATGCCCACTTGTGTCGTCCTTTGAAGCAACAATTACCATGAAGTGTTTGCAATAATTATGGTAGTAAGTTTTTTATTTATTTTTTGAGTCATTCAGAGGTTGACTATGATGGTGCATGAATCTTTAGATGCTTTAGATCACTGTCCAGCTGCATATCCCAAGTTAGATTACGGCCATGAATTGGTCAGGACACATTCTGCTCCAGGGTTCTCTGGTAAAAAACAGAGTTGATGTTTCTATCAGTTAAAGAAAGTTGTTCAGGGTTTTAATCACCATAGCAGTCCCATAATGTCACTCTACAGCCACCATGTTTGACTGCAGGTATAATGATCTTTTTCTGAAATATTAGTTTTCTGAAAGATGTAACACAGCACACTCTGCTAATAAAATGCTCCACTTTTGTCTTACGAGGCTGCGTTGTTTTCCCAACATATAGAGCTTTTTCTCACTCAAACAAAGAGAAACTGAATTTTCTTGAGAGTTTGTTTTTGAATTACAACTGATGAGAAAGCTCATTAAAAAGGTAACAACAGTAGAATGTGTAGCTCCTACAAGTGAAGGCCAAACTCACTACTGCCACCTATCAGGATGGAATGAAAATGTTCATTCATAGGTTGGAAACTATGCAGTTGGCCTAAAAATATTTTACATGAATATAGCCATATGCTAGCCTGGTAAAAAAACAAAAAAAAACAGCCCTTTTACTATGCTTTGCTTTGCACAGGCTATTTGGAAATGATTGTTTCCAAATAGCCTGTTAGTTTCAAATGAATCAGAATCTGATTCATTTGAAACTAACATGCTAACAGGCTAACATGCTACCCAATAACTAATGTTTGGACGTGGCGTATGCACTGTGCCAGCTCAATGAAGCTTTCCAGATATGGCTTTTTCTGCAAACAACCCCTGGGGAGAAGGACCACAACATCTTTGGCAGCAATAAAGTATTTTAAACATTTTTCTTGCTCCGACTTTAATAGATTGGTATTTAGGCACGTGGCCAACGCAGACTGAATGGTTTCATTCATTTCACCTGCTACCATTGTCAAGCTACAACCATGGAAGAAAAAAAATTCAAAAACAGCACAGAAAGTCAACATCCTTTTTCACAACTCCTCTTTCCATTTGGTGATTGGCCAGGATAGCATGCATCCTGAGAAATCGAGCTCAAAGGGACAAATCCCAGATGGAGCACTGAAGGGAGATGAGAATCAAGCAGAATTGCATATAAAGTCAATGGCCAGTCTGACCATATGCATGAGTGCAATGTTACCGTTTAATGCACAAAAAAGAATCTTCAGGTCTTTATATAACAACATAAACATCAGCGTTTCACTGCCAAACATCCAACCAGGGTGATTTACATTGTAGGCTTTACATGAACAGCATTAAGCTGTATGTACCAGGTGGATGAGAAACCAAATAATGGACCTGGATTCTATAATCACAAAAGTGAAGAGGTAATGGAGTTCTTTTTTTCAGTATCAACATAAGTTTGCTAAAAACAAACATTAAGAGGTTGTTTTTTCTCCTCCCAAATGTGACAGCACAACCATCATAGAAAGAATGTCTCACTGTGCACAAAGAGGCCACTCATTAAAGGGGGGCAAATTGTAACAAGTAATACTCTCAAGCACACACACAAAGATGGAGATGTGGCCGGGCATAGGGCCAGATGCTCCAAGAGAAGGAAACTCACATTCTTGTGATGAGGAGTCATCAAGTATCAGGTTCCATAGACTGTGGAGGGAGTTGGAGGCCCTCATCACACACACACACGCCCGCACACGCACCTACACACGCCCACACACACACACCCACGCACCCACACACGCACACACACACACACCCACACACACACCCACGCACGCACCCGCACACACAGGCTGAACACCCCTAGCTTCATGCCACATACTTTTTTAGTCTGCAAGCTTTTGGGTTTGATGGCATAGATAAGATGTGAGAAGCAACATACAGTGCCTTGCAAAAGTACCTTTCTGTCCTTTTTACTTCGTCATGTTACAACCTCAAATTTCAATGAAGCTGATTTGCATTTAGATGATAAACAACCACAAAGTAGTGCATAATGGTGAAGTGACAAGTAAATGCATGGTTTTCAAATATTTTGGACCAATAGGAACAAACAAAATTAATGATGTGTTCAGCCCCCTGAGTCAAAACCTAATAGAAACCATTTCATACAGCAAATATATCTGCAAGTCTTTTGGTGTTACTTCCTGCTTTGTGAAAGAAAAGTGTTTCTTCACTGAAGGAAGCCTTTTAAGGAAAAGGTAGTTTTCTTGAGTGTTTTTTTGTTGTCATTCAATAGCCATGGCTTAAATTAGACAAATGTTGGTAGAAATCTACTCCCAATGTTAGAGAGGAAACATTTTTTGAATGAACCCTGACCTAAAAGCTCCGTCACGAGGCGTGATGATGCCAAACATTTTCTCGCTGGTTGAACATCTAGTTCATTTCAGCCTTCTCCTCCTCTCATGGTCATATTTTATTTTCGCTTTAACTCCTACAGGAGCTTTGCATTTATTCATTTATTCAAAGACTCAGACGTCTTCTCTGTAAAATAGCTCAAGCTAAGTCAGGTTCATCATAATTCATGATAACGTAGGTGTTTATCCAGAACGTTTGGCAATTTAAATAACTTAGTTTGAGATAAGATGCTGTTTAATCTTTTTTATGAATAACTATCCGTCATGTGTATTCAGATACAAGGCAAAATATGTTAACTATCACGGGATTCAGAACAGAACTGAATTTAATGTGGATTCCTGCACAATTTGGTGTGAATTTGTTATAGAACAAACATCCACTTGAACATATGTAAGGCTGAAAGTAAAACCTAATTCAACCAGGGAAGTGAGAGGAATTAATTATTATAGAAAGAGTACATTTAAAAAGTAAAGAGGTAAAAAAACTAAATAGAGCTTATCAAAACAAGACTGAAATAAGGGCCTAAAGGGTCAAATATCAAGCAAAAGAATAGAACAAGCACAGTAGGCATAGTTGTGATTATTGTGGTTGAGATTAAACAAAGGAGGAAAAAAATACAAAGGTTAGCAGAGGCAGACTCCTGCATGTTCTCCTGTACTCTGCCCATAAACATTCTGTGTTTTGTTTTTTGTCCTCCTGCCCAGCAGCTCTACGGTTAACTTTATCCACTGTTCTTCCTCTGCACATGTTCAAGCCATGTCTATCTAACTTTGTGTCCAAACTGATCAAATTAACATGTCTCTCCAATGTTGGAATTTCTAATCCTGGTCACTCCCAAGATACTGGTCACTCAGATTTCCCACAGCTCCACCCTTATTAGAGGTGCTGTCTCAAAGACAAACCAAATATCTTGGAAGGGTCCACAGCAATCTAGTAAGACGTCCCTATTCCTCTTTTACATAAATTGTCTTGACATCCTTGCAATGAACTGAAACAGAGAAATATCACAGATTCAAGGCCCGTTTATTTTTGTAACACCTTTAATGCACAATTTAAAGTTCTTTACAGGAAAATAAAAACAACATGAAGTGCATTAGAATCAAGAAACACATAAAAATAGCAATGTGAGCATCAATTAAAAAATAAATACCATCGAGATACACAACCCTGATTCAGATGTAATTTGATTTCTTTCCACTAGATGTCAGTATCTGTCTAAGCTTCCAGTTCAAAAATACTGAATCATTGCTTTTCACATTTAAAAAAATACCTATGGTGAGAGAGTTATTTCCAACCATTTTACCACAGACATCTAGAGCTCAGTTTTGTGTTTGTGTGCCAGCACAACTTGGGCCTGAAGTTAACTGAACTTGGGGTTAATTTACTGCCGAAAAAAAATATAGAAGGCTCCAAGCTGGTGACAGCATGTTAGTCAGGAACTGGAATAGTAGGAATGCAAATCTGAAAACTACTTCCCTAAAGTATTTTCTGTTCAGAACTAAAGAACAAATGATTAACAAGAATAGAGACTAGGAGAGATGGCAGGTGTAAAGATGTTTCTGATTTGCATGAGATCTCACAATAACGAAGCACCACAGCTGTTTAATCAAAGTAAAGTCATGTGAAGTGTTTTTTTAGTTGCTAGTGTAGGTGATTATTCACTACCCCAGATGTGGATGAGACAGAATTTAGCTAAAAGCTCTTATCTACATCCTAGATGAAGGATAACACAAGTTTTGATTTTCAATGATAAAAGATTTTTATGGGTAATAATAGCTTGAAATAAAAAAAAAATGCAATAAACTATTTTGTGGTAAAAGTGTTAAAAACTATAGATTGGAGTTCAAAAGTACAAGGAAGAGTCATTAAAATGCTTTTGTCTTCACTGCTTTCAGAAGGGAACAAGAGTAAAGTAGAAACATAAATCAATAGAGGTGGTTTACATATATTAAGATTTAGATCAGTGCTTTCAAACTACAGTCCTCGAGGGCCAGAGTGGTGAGATTGCCTGTCTAGCATGCAGTCATGCACTACAGAGCTATGCTAATGAGCTAACATTGGAGCCAGGTGTGCTGAATGCAGAGACATCTGAAAGTTGCAGGACATCACCCCTTGAGGACTGGACTTTTTCAGTTCTTTTTAAGAGAAATTGTGAGCTTTAATGTTTTTTTGGGGAAAAAAAAAACCCTATTTTATATTTACACTACAGTCATGCAATGTGATTCTTTCAATAATGACACTGCACTGAGAACTATCACTTCTAGAAACTCTGTAATAATTCTTGTATGGACATGACAGTGTACTAGCCACTGCTGTATTAATTTTTCACTCAGTCCGTAGAGAATATAGTTAACACACAGATATGAATGAAGAAAGCACCATTAAATACTATGATAGAAAATTTTGATGATAATAATAAGACCTATTAAATGGTTATGTTTGACATTCAATTTCCCTCCTGGCAGTTCTGAAGTACGTTGGAGAATGAAGTATCACAAGCTCATACCTGCTCACCTCGGTGTGTTATCATATGACCAGTCAAATGACTTTTTCGAATAAAACGTCTTCCACAAGTCATACAGGAAAAAGGCCTCTCACCTGTATGAATTTTTTTGTGCCGAGATAAACATCCTCTATCGCTAAAACTTTTTCCACAAGTCAAACATGAGAAAGGCCTCTCACCTGTATGAGTTCTAATGTGCCGAGATAAACTACCTTTTGAGCTGAATTTGTTTCCACAAGTCAAACATGAGAAAGGCTTCTCACCTGTATGAGTTCTTATGTGCCGATATAAACAGGAATTATCACTGAAGTCTTTTCCACAAGTCATACATGAGAAAGGCTTCTCACCTGTGTGAATTCTCATGTGAACCTTCAATGTAGCCGCCATTGTAAAACTTTTTCCGCAAGTCAGACATGAGAAGGGTCTCTCACCTGTGTGAATTCTCATGTGATCAATCAAATAACTGGGAGCAAAAACTTTACCACAAACTTTACAAGCTGAAATATTGCAATTTGTGTGCATTATCTCCTGCCATTCTGCTTCTGGACGGACAACATTCCCAGTTTCAACTCTGAAATGCTGAAAACTCTTTTCTTCTAGTTCATCAGCCCTGTTTGATTGAGATTCTTCATTGTTGCTCCTTCCCTGGTTTTGTTTCTCAGGCTTAGCGGAAGTCTGGATGGTGAGTTGGTCCTTGTTTGACTCTGGTTTCCTCTTCTCTGTTTTCTCATGAATATTGACTCCTGTGAAGGAATCAGTTGGCCAACACTGTTGAAGCTGCTCTTTCTCCAGACTGATATGGAGTTCCTCCTGTTCATCCTTTATCACCGATTTCTGCTGTTCTTCTTTAATTTGTGGTGGTTCGAGTTCTTCTTGGTTTTCTTTCATCTTTTGAGGATCTGATTTGCCCAGTTCCTCATGCATACATAAAGGCTGTATCTCCTCTAGGTCCAAACTGGAGTTTATCTCTAGGCTGGAGAGCTGATGGTCAGCGAGAACATTATCCTCCTTCCAAACACAAGGCTTTGTGAGGTCTGGACAGGCAAAAGAAAGAAAAACATTTTGATTAATGCAAGTAGAAAACAAAAATACTATGTTTTTTTTTTATTTCAGGTGCTTTACCAAACATGTAGAAGAAGGTGCTCTGGTCAGATGAGACCAAAGCTTAGTTTTTGGGAGTTTTCTTACCCACAATTCATTGTGTGGAAAGGAAAACTAATAACACTTTCGTGAATAAAAAACCAAACATCAAGTAAGACTTAAATTTATATGCTTTGATGCTCTCCTTCCAGGTCAATTGGTTAAGTTATTTGCAAAAGAGAATGAGCAAAAACATCAAACTTCAGATGTGCAAAGCTAGTAGAGATGTACTCCTGCAGAGTTGTAGATCTTATCGCAGCAAAGGTTCTATAAATCACGGGTTCAAGTGGGCTGGTTACAAAAGCACGCCACATTTTTCAGATTTTTGTTTACATTTTGAAAATTCTCTTCCACATCATAATTTATAAAGGTTTATAAATTAGACAGTCATTTTTAACCGCATTAAAAATGCGGATGATGTATGATGATGTAGTAAACAAACAAAACATCCTACAAAAACACAAAAGTACTCCATTTTTTACTTAAATGTTTATAAACAACCTTAAGTCTTAATATTTTAGGCCTGTTCATTTCTGTAAACGCGTACAATCATACCTATTCTATGTAGCTTTATTTGGGGTTTCCAGCAGATTTCCAGCAGTCTCCGCTGACGATCCAGCTCTTCATCGTACTGGACGATGATTTTATCAAACTCTATGAATATTTCCTCAGCAGCAGCGGCCAGTCGCTCCCTGATAAAGTCTCTCAGAGACTGAAATGAAGACATTGTTGCTGCAGAAACACAAATATTCATCCCAGAAGATATAATAGAAGAAAGTTAACGCTGCTATCCGACACAAAAATCCTGTTTGCTGGTTCAAGGAGAGGCAACTGGAGAAATGCGTGTGCTTATCATCGCCATCTTACTGGAGGGAAGTACAACAGAGGCCAGAATTGATAAAACCGGTAGGAAGGAAAAAATATACAGCATTTCAGACCACCTAAAATCATTTAATTAAGTATTAAATGCTTTCTTGTAGACTTGCTGGATCATTATTACAATGAAAATCAATCCTAAGCAACATTCACAGCAAAACACAAAATGTTAACGCCATCATAAACAAAATAGTAACACTTTGCTAAATTTGAAGTGTGGAGCTCACAGACAAATGGGCACCAGGAAGAGATGAGTGGACAAATGTGTAAACTGTCCTTTTTTCCACTAAAAGTCAGGATTCATCTTCTCTTCCTCCACTGGCAGTTTTCATACATCACATCTAGATTTCTGCTGCTTCTTACGGAGATTTGATTTGGTTAGAAAAAAGACATGCAGGAGTATTTTAACTATGAATCGATAATTTGTTCCATATCTCAATGGTATGGTTTTTCTTTAGGGGTTAGATACATCTACCACTTAAAAAAAAAAGTCACATAAAGTTGAGTTCATGTGTTTGTAAACCAGGACACATTTTTTAAGTTGTCCTTGTAAGTTGAACATCTTCTAATGTTTAGATGTCTGTAAAACATGTTGGTGATGGTCTTGTGCAGTGTTTGATTTTACACAAATGCTTTACATATTTGTTAAAAAGCTCAGTTTTGATCACATCTGAATCTTGTGTGACGTGATTATCGGTGTGAACACCCTACTACATGTTTTCTACATGTCCCCATATCACTTGTGGCAAACTATTGGATGTTTGCCACTCTTCTAGAAAGTCCAGATTTGCAGAATACACAACTTAATAATCGTCCTGAGCTACACCCAACGTAGCACCAAAAACCTCACAAGTACTATAGGCTCCCATTTAAAGAGAGAAGTGATGCGACACTGAATTCATCCCAGCAACATTAAGATACATGACTCAGGACAGAATGCATGTGTAATTCGAGCTCCTTTCCACTAGATGTCACTATCTGGCTGCTCTTCCTCCACTAGAAGTGCTTGTTCATCACCACTCTGTGTCCTATAAACCTTTTTCCACAGGTTTTACACAAAAATGGCTTCTCACCTGAGTGAGTTCTCATGTGAACAGTCAAATTACTTTGTTGATGGAAATGTTTTTTACAGGTCAAGCATGAGAAAGGCTTCTCGTCTGTGTGAAATCTCCTGTTTTCACTCAAATATTTCTGGGCTAAAACTTTACCACAAACCTTACAAGAAGACAGATTCCTATGCATGTTGGTTTTCTTCTGCCTTTTTGATTTTGAACCTGCTACAGCAGCAAATTGACTGGGATATTCATCAATAACCCACTTATCCATTCAGCCTCCTGATTTCTATTTATAAGTTAAATCCAGGCTACCGAGAGAACCCCACTACTCAACCTTTCATCGGGAGAAAAACTGTTTTTAGAGAGAGATAGCTGTTTAATTGCTTTATACTGTATTTTAAAACAAATTTCAACTAATACAGACATATAAACCGAGTCCTAGGCCGACTCCGAAGGTGGTCTGAACAAAACAGTGCTCAGAGCGTACTGAGTCCGTTCAAACCAAGATTTAGCTGCGCTGTAAGAAAATGAAGGGATCATTCAGGACGGACATTGAGCTATTCAGCTCACAAAGAAATTGAAGCAATTAAGTACACTTAAGCATAGAGGTCTCTCAGGAATAATCTTCCAGTGAATACTAGGTGTTAGGTAGATTCTTATATTTTGTTTGTTGGATGCAATATTTTGCATATTGATCACTTTATCAAGCCATTTATGTCTTTCTACATAACAAAAATATAAATACATAAAATTTACAGGGACAACAAATTGCAAGCTGGACATACAAGACATTTGGACAAATGTTCTAATTCTCAATAGAGAGATATACAGTATAGGCACCCTTCTGTCAAATTTTAATCGGAGTTTGATTGATGAGTGATTTATGACCCTAATCATTAATTCCTTTTAATTTCCGGTGACCGGAAATATTCCTTCACCTTCTGACCTCTGTGTTTTAAAAATAATACAATTAAAGAATGACATGCTAACCTAAATGGCATGCAAATGCAACCATTGCTGAAAATGAATCAGACTCATGCTGTAATGTTTTGTCTTAGTGTAATGTTTGACCTCTCTGCAAAAATTTGAGTCACTAAGCTTTATTCTGTTTAAAACCCTTGCTATTTGATCAGTTTGATTTTAGAAGGGGAACAATGACTTTTTTTTAATATAACAGAAACATAAAATTTACTCTTTTTACATTTTCAAGATGACTAGAACAAGACTCACTGTGTACACTGAGGGCGATGAGTTCAGCCAAAAGTAAAACATTCAGGATTCCCAAACATACAGCCGCACGGAGGCAGAGCCTCTCTTTGGAGCTGCTCCAACCTTAACAAAAACCTCAACCTTAGCAAAATTGAATTAAATACACATTAGATTTCTCTGTAACTTTGTTCTTACCTGTGTGATTAGATGCAGTTTGTCCAACAGGTTCCATATTGACGTAAATTTCCTCCATCGCTTCAGACACTGTGCTGGCTTTAAACATTGACTATAAAATCCACAGCAGTAGTGGAACTAAGTGAAAAACTGTGGGAAAGAGATGGGATGTCTGGTGTTCAACAAAACAAAAGGTAAACGTATTTTACAGATAACGACCAAATAAAGAAATTCATGAGCGCAGATTCAGTATTAGTTTCTTAAATATCTTGCACAACATAAAATTCTTGAAAATTCATAAGTTCATATTTGCTGATTCGGTTCTGTATCAATGAATATTTATTTCTCCCTTTTCTTCGTTTTCCTTCAGCTTGGTTCATCCTACTCATAATGAACACATTACACTTTTCCATGGGTGAAAAAATAATTGACTCTTTCCATCTTTAAGATGACTGGTTCCCTCCTTGGTCATATGGACCCAACAGTTTTTCAGGTCTCATTCTGTCCTGATAACTAGTCACAGCCTTGCTCTCGGTAAAAACAACTATCATCTTTGTATTTTTCTTTCTAAATCCTCTTTTAACCTTGTTTCTTGTCCACTAGCAGAAACACTTACATTAAGAAACCACAGGTGTTGAACTGAAATCCTCCTTTAGTCCAGAAAATGTAAAATCCCTGAATTGCATTATTACAAAACTTCTATAACCGCTGGATCGAATAATTATGGAATTGTACGTATTTATTCATATTTTAAAGATATGTACTTTTAGGACTGCCATCTAGTAAAAACAAGCTGCATGAGCTGGCTAGTACTGTCTAAAACTCAGTCACCTTATCTTCTAAAACAGCCATGAGGCAGATCAACAGTTTGACAAACGGATTGCTTTGTGAAGCACCGCCTCACTGGGAGGGAATCAAAAGGCTAACATGTCAATCAGGTGCAAGTTGGGCGGGTTAAAGTAAGAGACACCAGATACTGCATTCAAAGCATGATGAAGACCAGCAAGCAAAACATTCACAGAGTGGATATAGTAGAATATCAGAGTCCAGGAGATACAGGATAGAAGATTTGACTGAATCAAGACATTGCCCAGAAGTTCAGACTGGGAAGCTAACTGGCAAATTGCTAACTAAGTATGTGGAGCAGGAAAATAGGTCGTATTTACTTTAATTTATGCAAACCAATTGCCTCAAAAAGATTCAATTACTGCAACATATAAAAGACAAGTGTAGTTACACCGTGTGATTTTGGCAAACAATATTCTTAAACTCATCCAAAATATTATTCTCTGCGAAACTTATTTTATTTTCTGCCTACAGCAGCAGCAATATATTTGCTACATAGATTAAAGATACATGGTGTCATATGTGACACGGTTGTTCTGTTCAAAACCTTTTGGTTTGCTTGAGCAGAAATGGCGTAGTGTCTGGGTATTTTAAAATGTTCAACTTTTACCACCCAAAATCCTCACTACTTTCAAATAGTTCACTTTTTATTTTATTTTAGTTGTTGCATGGACTTAACTTAAATAGATTAACTTATAAAGCATTTTTTTATATATCCAAATGTTCCTGCCACTTGTTTAAGATGAGCACAAACAACAAGTTGATGATAATTAAGTGATGTTCACTTGAACTTTTTGTTTAAGTCTAATGTCTTATTTTACAGTGAGGAAGGCTGGAGTCTAGCTTTAGCAGATGGCTGAAGGCGTCTGATCCACGCTTCAAACTCAGTACCTGTTTGCTCCAATAGTCAATGTTATTATAAGTTGGGCTAGTTGTCAGAAGATGTAAGTAGGTCTCAGTGAGAGGGAGTATTTAAGAAAAAATACAAATTCACTGATTAAATTGTTGGTTGATAGCCAGCATATATTTGAATTTGTGCAACAAACACCAAAAGAAAAAAAACTATATAAAACTGAATGGCCATTCAGTTTGATAAATATTTACACATTCAATAAATCAATAGAAATCCAAGGGCACACATTAAAACATCAAATCTAAATAAATAATATGAATTATATTAACTATTTTAATACAGACTGATGGTTCACATTGATCATTTAAAAGCTTTAGTAATGAAAATTTTCAACTGTAGGGAAAGCTGAAAGATACATATAAGTATCCTCCCCGAGGCCTGTTTTGTCCCTGTCAGATATTCTTCAGAAATAAATTTACAGATGAGGAAGTTTTACTAACATGTTTCCCACTAGCAACAGAAAAAAAGAGTTTCAAATGTATTTAAACCAAGATTTACTATTTTGGAGAAAGCATGAAGCAGTGGGAAGATCAGTGTTGATTCAACAGCAAGAAAAAAAACTGAACGAAATCATTCACAATGATGCCAGGACAAATTCTGGAAAAGTCTGGACAAATTCTTTAACTGCGGAAAGATAAAAGTTAAATTTTAGTAGCCTCACATAGGCCTCTTTACTGTCTGACACATGTTCTTAAGAAGTACATGTACAGATGAGGAACTTTTACTGACATGTATCACACTAGCAAGTGTTGCAGAAAAAAAATCTATAAGAGTTTAAAATTTAAGTGATGAAGGAAATCACAAACTTATAGTCAGCACTGACTAGTCGTGCTACCATAAATAATACAGTAAAACAGTTAAACTGCAGGTTTTCTTTAGAGGTATGTGTTTACTATTGCACCTGGACGCACACACCCCCACACGCCGACATGGATAAATCTAAACTTATCTAGGAAAGGTGACAATCTATGTATTAATCTTGATACTGATGATCACTTATTGTTTTTTGTGCTCTAATTGTACTGTACTTTAATTTACTCACAAGTGGTCACATGTGCCACTGGCACACAGATGGAGTGCTGCAGATCCTGAGAGCTGATGGCTGATAGTCAACCAGTATGATGATCAGGAGGTCATCATCCTGAGGGGCTTTTATCCCATCTCACGCAGATGGTAGGACCGTATCTCCCGCTTCACGTATCAGGAAGATATTCTGTTTAAAACCGGAGGTAACTACAACACTGCCTCACACAGATGGCAGGGGCTGGGGGTCAACCCATGTCCAGCCTTATACCCTCTCCCGCGCAAATCCTGAGAGCTGATAACCGTTGAGCATAATGACCACAGCCCATCCAGACGGTTGAGGTATGTGAGCTGATGTTTTAAGTTGTACTGAAAATTTGTTTTCCGAAATTATTCTCAATTATCTAACGCTTATTGTATTACTCTTAAAACTCATAATGTTTATTCATTCTTTAATTGTATTATTTTTAAAACACAGAGGTCAGAAGGTGAAGGAATATCAGATTAAAATTTGACAGAAGGGTGCCTATATATCTCCCTCTCAATCTTATTCTTTCTTGTTGAGATACCTTAAAAGATTAAATTAATGGAAGGAATATAGTTTTTCTTTTTTCTAAGCTTGTTTTCTTGATTTTTTTAGTCTTAGTTCTGTTTCGTTTATAAATAGCTATGTTTTGTCACATATTTAGCATCCTGACCCACAATTCTATTAGGTAGCAGTAATGCACCAAAATGTTAATTTTAATTGTGATTGGTAAGCAATAAGAAGAAGAATATTTTTTTACAAAGAAGAATGAGATGGTTTCAAAAAATCCAAAAGAGAATTGGACAAATGAGGAGAACACAAAGAAATAGGAGAGAAGAGATAATTATTTCCCGACTTAGAATCGGACACAATGGATTGAATAGCTCATTATATTTTTGTAGGAAAATATTAGACAGGGAAATGTGATTGTGGGGAAGATGAGAAAATAGAACATATTATTTTGCATTGTAGAAATTACCGGATTCAGAGAAACAAGTTAATGAAGAACCCCAATAATACGAAAATGAAATTTTACATTGTTGATTTATTGCAAAAGAATTGAGGATAAAAGTGTTTTGAGATCACACTTGTCTTTATTTTAAATATTGTTACGGTGATCTGTTTTACCCTCATGCAGTCTGTCACAGTTGGAGAACAGGGAAAGGTGTCTGGTGTCAGCCACCAAAAGCACACACACACACAAAAATCCTTGTAAAAGCGTGTGCAGGATCAATGCAACCCCACAGGGTACAGAGTAATAAGAGCTTGGGGTAAAAAAGGCATTTTGTAAAATGCAAAACATATTTTACCATGAGGTTTGGACAGTCACTCTCCTCAGAAAAATATAACACTAACCCCCCTCCATGAGAAAGTCTTGTATGGATGCTTTTTATGTATCAAAGACAAATAAATAGCTCCACCTTGTCAGAATAATTTGTGTTTTACATTTATTGCAACCTTTGGCACATTAATGTTGTGAGAAAAGTAAGTCGCAAATGTGTCTTGTAGGAGTTGATTTCTGCACACAGGGATTGGATCTTGATCTATGACCAATATGAGAGAAACGTATCCTGAATCTAGAGTAGGAAAATATTGAGTAAAATCTATGAAGTAAAACAATTAATAAAACAATAAGATTGATAAAGTTAGAAATTAAATAATAGTGAAAATGTTAAATTATTGCAGTTAAAAATTACTAACAAATATTCATTTATGTCACATTATATAATCACACAAACTAGAAATATACATATTTTTTAAATTATTGCCAATTTTGGAAGGATCTGTCTTGTAAGGTGGTTGGGTTGTTTCACACTGAATATTTATAAAGATTTTTATATGTGGAAAAACCCTTTTTTAATCTTATTTCTATATTACAAGCATTTATTTATTTATATTTCTTTCAAATTTTGTTGGCAGCAGCTAATAGTCTGATTGCTCAGATTTGAAGATATATTTAAAGGCAGAGAAACCCCCTACCAGTTTCTAAAGTACAGACCACTTATTCTTAAACATGGGGAACGAACTAATATGTGTTTTTTCTTACTTTCTTTTTTCTTTTGCCCTTCCCTTTGTTTTGTTATTTTGTTTGTATTTCGTCCTAATTCACGTAAAGCATTTTGAATGGCCTTGTTGGTGAAAACGTGTTATATAAATGAAATTACCTTACCTTAAATGCATCCGTCCAGCAGGTGGCGATAATGAGTCAACATGTTTCCTTCTAGGTAACAGACTTTCTGTCTGTTAGCAGAGTTAGCTTTCTTCTACTGTGTCTTACGAGCTGAATATTTAGGTTTCTACACCAACAATGTCTTTATCTCAGTCTCTGAGAGACTTTATCAGGGAGCGACTGACCGCTGCTGCTGAAGAAATATTCACAGAGTTTGATAAAACCATTCGTCGAGTACGAGGCCCAGCTGGATCGTCAGCGGACGCTGCTGGAAATCTGTTGGAAACCCCAAATAGATCTGCAGAGAATAGGTATGAACCACCAAAGCAACGAATGTTGCTTTACTTATCACAGAGATGCACAACAGGCTGGTTTGAGGACTTCCTGGGTAAAATAATTGAAACTGAGTCTGATTAAATCAGTCTAGTCTAGTGAACTTAATAACATCATGAATGTTTCTGATAAAAATGAAAATCGCTTCTGTGGTATCTAAAGATATGGCCCAACAAAGGAGTCATATTTTCAGAAGTGTGTGAATGAGTTTAAAAGAATAAAGCCAGTTTGAGTAAAAGCTTTGGGATTTCCCCCCCTGTCATTATGAGTTTATCCCCAGTAATGAGAAAGCTGTCATATATGAAAGGCTGAGAAGCTGCAGCTGAAATAAATCAGTAGTTTGTTTCTGTTGGCTCTTCTGACTGTTTACTAAAACATTTCCGTAATGCAGCTAAGATTGAGGAAATATTATCTAATTGACCATTACCTTGATTTCAGTTATCAGATTCATAGATTAATGTTGTGACTAATATTTAAGTTAAAACTGATTCATACATCAATGTTGTGACAAATAATTCACAAAGGCCCATCAGAACTCACAATATATTTTTGAGTTATATTGATATATTGACTGATAGTTGATGAAGAAATGTCTCTTTTCTTCACTTTCTTTTCAAAAACAAAAGAAAGCGAACTCTTTTTTTGTGGTTTTGATCACTTTCTGGATCAGTCAACTGGTGTGATCAAATTATAGTAACTCAAAATGACCTGCTAATGATTGGTACTATTTATTGTAATCATATGGCCACTACTTTCCAAAATATCTAGAGTTTATGTAAAAACTTGAAAACCACCTACTTTTTCTCATAATCATGTTAACTAGCATTTCTACCTGTTTGCTATTTAAGACCTCCCACAACATTTTGTCTGGAAGAAGGAGGAGGTTATTACTGACCAGCAGCTCTGCAACCAGGACAAGAACTTCAGTTTGGGCCAACATGAACAGGATGAACCAGAATCTCCCCAGATAAAAGAGGAACCAGAACTAACACCGATAAAAGAAGAGGAGGATGAATGTTGCATCAGTCTGGATAAAGAGCAACTTGAACTGAAACAGGAGTTTGATATCATTATAGTGAGTCCTATTGATGAAGAAGGAGAGAACCAAGAACCAGATGTCTCTTTGACGAGCCCAGAACCAAACTGGGACCAAGACACCGTCCAGATCTCTTCTGACCAGGAAAGAAGCCACCATGAAGAATCAGGATTGAGTAGAGCTAGAGAGGAAGAACTGAAGCAAAAAACATGGTGTCAGAAAATCAGAGGTCATAGTGGCGATGTAGACAACCCAAAAGTTAAAAGACAGAAGAAAGCATGCCTGAATAACAATCTGTGTTCTTGTAAAGTTTGTGGTAAACTTTTTACTCGCAGTAATTTGACTAAGCATGTGAGAACGCACACTGGTGAGAAGCCGTTTTCCTGCATGACCTGTGGAAAGAAATTTGGTCAGAGATATCATTTGACTGTTCATATGAGAACTCACACAGGTGAGAGGCCTTTCTCCTGTTTGACTTGTGGAAAAAGCTTTACCATGAGAATTGCGTTGACGCGTCACGTGAGAACTCATACTGGTGAAAAGCCTTTCTCTTGTGTAACCTGTGGAAAAAGCTTTGGCCAAAGAACTCATTTGACTGTTCATATGAGAACTCACACCGGTGAGAGGCCTTTCTCCTGTTTGACTTGTGGAAAAAGCTTTACCCTGCAGATTTCTCTGACCCGGCACATGAGAAGTCACACAGGAGAGAAGCCGTTGTTGTGTATGATCTGTGGAAGAAGTTTCAGCGAACGAGGAAATTTATCTCGACACATGAGAACCCATACACGTTAGTTGTTTCAGTAAACACACCAAGGTGAGCAGGTGTAATATTGTAAATTTCATTATGCTCTTAAACTAAGGGGAATATCAAAACAGCTAGGAGAAGCTTTTCATCACTTAACAGTTATCTTAAAAAGAAAGGTCTGTCTGTGAAGTGTAATGAATGTAAAACTATATTGATTATCAAGCAGGACATTAAATGCAGGTACATCTAGGAAATTATAATATTGTGAAAAACATTTCAGAATGTGAAACTTATAAAGATTCATTACACCTAGAGTGAAATATTTTAAGCCTTTAATTGTTGTAATTTTGATGATTATGGTGTATAGATCATGAAAACCCAGATGACAGTCTGTCAGTAAAGTAGAATATTGTGACAAAGTTACTTGTTGTAAACATTGTGTCACACAATAATCAGCTAATTAACTCAAAAAATCTGAAAAGGTCACTGCTAAAGAAGCTGGTTGTCAATAGGGTGTTTTATTCAAGCTTTTTCATTGGAAGTTGAGTGGAAGTAAAAAAGTGATGGGAAAGGGAGCAACAGGAATAATCACACCTTTGAGAGGCTAGTGAAACAAAATCCATTCAAGAATTTAGGGAAGCTTCATAAGAAGTGGACTGAGGCTTGAGTCACCAGTCACACAACCAGTGGTACCAAAAGCTGGTTAAATGACCACAATGTTCCTGTTCTTGATTGGCCAGTAAACTCCACTGACCTGAACCCCATGGAAAATCCATTAATTGTTATCAAGAGAAAGATGACATGAAGGCAGCTATCAAAGCACTCTGGGCTTCGATTACACCTACACAGGGCCACAGACTGATTGCCTGTAATATACGGTGCATTGATGCAGTAATTCATGCAAGAGGAGACCCAACCAAGTATAGACTGCACTGAAAATGAGCCTTGGTATTTCTGTTTGACATCCTCATGTAAACTTAAAATTTACTGAGCGATACAATTCTTTGTTTTCCTTCTCCCTAAGCCACAGTCATCAAAATTACAAGAAAGAAAGTCTTGATATATTTCACTTTTTGTAATGAATTTATATAATGACTGAAATACCAGACTTTTTCACACATTTTTTAAAAGATGTATTTGTATCTTGCCCACTTATTTTTGTAACATTGTTTATGTCTTATCTTGAGTGTAATTAATTTATACTGACCCACCTATGCAATTGTAGCTAAATGTCGCCTGCTGCAGTGTTTTTTCTGTTTGTCAAAGTTTTAGAATAAAAACAGCAAAGTGATTTCTAGTTCTTTTCAGCAGGTGGCATTAATGAGTAAATGCGCTTCTTCCCAACATCCAGCACACAACAAAGAAGAATTGTCGGCCCCTTAGCAGAGTTAGCGTTGAGATATGTCTTCTGACGTCTCTGCAGCAACAATGTCTTTATCCCAGCCTCTGAGAGACTTCATCAGGGAGCGACTGACCGCTGCTGCTGAAGAAATATTCACAGAGTTTGATAAAACCATCGTCCAGTACGAGGAACAGCTGGATCGCCAGCGTAAACTGCTTGATGTCTGCTGGAAACCCCAAGTAGCCCTACAGAGAATAAGAGGTGCTGATGTTCTGTTGATCTAAGACGTGCAAAGAAGTATAGTAGGGGAGATTTTAACGTTAAAATGATTATTTCAGAAGCTAAATGAAAAACGAAGATGAAAGGAATCTGAATTTCAGGTTAATGACAAGATCGAGGTGATCATTTTTGTGATGGCGGTGGCTTGTTATTTCGTCCTTTTGCCATTTCACTTCGTGTTTTGTTTTGGGGGGTTTTAGGGTTTTTGGGCGAAAGATAAAATATTACGGTATTTTTGCACACGGTCTGCGTTCACGTTAGAAATTAAAACATACTTCTGAGACGTCTATTAATATAACCTTAAATATTTATTGGTGTATTAATTTCTAATACCCTGAACCGTCTTAGCAATTGACTTCTTAGTTCTTACTTTCTGATTTAATTTACGAGTTCAACTGTTATAGTTATTACTCTAAAAGTTGCACTTATATTTATTGCCAAATCTATACCCCTCAAACAGTCACAAAATTTATACTATTGTTCAAAGAAACTAAATTCCTGTCAGCATAAGAAATGCATAATCTCCAAGGCTCACTCAAATCAATTTTTATATTTGATGAGACATTTTAAAATTGTAGTCTTATTAAAATGGTAAGATCAATATGTGCCACTGTCGTTTTGAAGGAAAAATCCCTGTTATCACAGATTAAATTCACTTTACCTCAATTTCATGTATATCTGTTTATTCTATGTTTGTTCTGTTCTTATTGTCACAAACTGATTCCTTTTAGGAAAGCAGTACAAGATTTCTCAAAATGGTTCAAAATGTGGCATCAAAATTGTACGTGCAATTTCATAATTGAACCCTATGGACTCCTGTCAAATATAAAGCTCAATATAGTCTTAATTTTATGAAGAGAAAACTGTCGATTAAGTCAATTTCCTCTATGTGTCACTTAAAATATTAATTTGTGTTTGCTGTGAAATTTCTTAATTAAAGTAGGGGTGCGCCAATTTGCAATTTTAGCTTTTCTGGACCATCTTTTGTCTAAAATGTTGCTAAATATAGCAAGAAAGTCGCTGAGTTGGCAACCGTTAACTGTAAATGTGTAGACATGACGTTGTGGCCTAGTTTATCTGTCATCCCTCTGTCATGGAGTGAGCAGAAATGGACAGTGCTAATTTTAAGGCTTTGCCTAAAAAATAAGATAAGATCGGCTTTATGAAAGTATCGACCGATCTCTCAAAATTAATAAAATTGGTGCACTCCTAAATTCAAGTTATCTTTTTGTTTTGTGGTGATGGGCCACTTGAAATCATTCTGAGGGCTGCAAAAAAAATCCTCTCACCTTTGAGGGTCACACTTTGCACCCGTGGGTCAATTCTTTCTAAAAACATCTTTAATTGAATGAAGTTTATAGAACTATTATTTTGTAGCTCTTGGTTTTATTTCAATTCAATTTGCAATGCTGTAACTATTGTGACTCACTTTGATCAGTTGAGGTTGTTAATAGAAGAAAAAATACTTTGAGATAAAGAAAAACTGCTGTTATATTTGCATTATTAAACATTTTTATCTTTTTTCCTGTTTAGATGTTGAACAGCAGGTGGTACGGGAGGAGAAGGGAGTTAATCTTAACCAGAGCTTCTGCAACAAGGAGAGATGCATAAGTTTGGACCAAGAGGAAGCAGGATTTCCACAGATAAAAGACAAACAGAAAGAACTATCTCTCTGGCAGAAAGAGAATCAGGAAGATCTGGAATCTCTACAAATAAAGAATGAACACGAGGAGATGGACTCTATACAGATAAAGGATGAACATGAGGAGACAGAATCTACACAGATAAAGGATGAACATAACAAACTCTGCATTAGTCTGGCGAAAGAGCTTGAAATCAAGCAGGAGACAGATACCTTTGATATAACTCCTCCTTCTGAAAGAGATAATAAGAAACCAGATCCAATCAGCAACAGGCTTCTAAAGAACCAATGCAATGAAAGAATTGATCATGAGAACTCTGAATCAAATAGAGATAAAGAACTGAAACAAAATAAGAGGTATCAAAAAACTGGAGGTAGACGTGACAACGAAGATAGCGAAAAAGTAAAAAACCAGAAGAATAAACACACAAATGAGAATCTGTGCTCTTGTAATGTTTGTGATAAAGTTTTAGCTCGAAGTTATTTGTCTGAACACATGAGAATACACACAGGAGAGAAGCTTTTCTTATGTACAGTTTGTGGAAAAAGTTTTCGGCAACAAAATCATTTGACTGTACACATGAGAACTCACACAGGGGAGAAGCCTTTCCCTTGTGTGATTTGTGGAAAAAGCTTTACCCTGCAAATGGTCTTGACGAAACATATAAGAACTCACACAGGTGAGAAGCCTTTCTCCTGTCTAACCTGTGGAAAAAGTTTCAGGCATAGTGGGACATTATCTCAGCACACGAGAATCCACACAGGGGAGAAGCCTTTCCCATGTTCAACCTGCGGAAAGCGTTTTAGTGACAAGAGAAATTTATCTCGACACATCAGAACTCACACAGATGAGAGGCCTTTCTCGTGTCCAACTTGTGGAAAAAACTTTCGTCAAGGAGGTCATTTGACTGTGCATATGAGAACTCATTCAGTTAAAAAGTTGTACTTATGTGAAATCTGTGGTGCTTGTTTCACTCAGAGTGTTGACTTGACGGATCACATGAAAACTCACAAAGGTAAGAAGGTGTAATCTTGTAGTATTCTCAAACAATGATGTGAATTGTTTACTGGTCTTCGAAGCATCTGTATAGTTATGCAATGCATGTTTGACCTTCATGAGGGTGAAGGTCTGACATTTGCTGACGTGTCGACATATTTGTACATAATGGATCATGACAGGTTGACTAATACACGGTTCTGAGAACTTTCTAGATATGAACATTTAGCTCAGTCCATTTGTACAATCATATGTCTTGTTTAAAAGCAGTTGGGTCGACCAAGACGAGCCCCTCTCCAGTGTTGCCCCTGTTACTTTGTAAAACTCCAAATCATGCCAGAAAGTTGTTTTTTTTTTATGCACCCAGTTGCACCATTGTAGTGAAAGGTGCAACTGTCACCCTAGACATAGCAAGTTAAATGTTTAGCACACATCTTTGTTGGTTGTGGAATCTCCTACACACATTACCGGTGAACTTTATCTCTGACCAAACAAAAAAAAAAAAAAAACACTTTTGCCTCTGTCAAGGGTGTGATGGAGAAATTTTGTGGAAAAACTCATGCTATTGATATACCTTGAAATCAGTAACTTCCCTTGCCTATTCCCTTCTGCCCTGAGTAGGCTACTACTTTCTTATTTCATAAGGAATTTTTTTGGCTGTGTTGCCCTTTGATAGTAAGTTTGTTGTGGTAGAGGGGCAAGACATACAGCAAAGGTCAACAGGCCAGGAGTTTAACCTATGACGGCCACGTTGAGGACTGATGCCTCTGTACATGGGTATACAATTCTGCTTTTGCATGCTGTACTTTACCAACTAAATTGTTGTATATAGCATGAATTTGTAGATAGTTTTTCTGTAACTGTTATATATTGCTCTGTCTTTAAAGATACTTTAAATTCACTGTCTCCTGACTTTACTCTGTCCATATTATTTACAGTATATACAATATGTCTCAGGATAATGGAGAACATATGATTTCATTGTAGCATTGGGCCTTTGAGTAAAAAGATGATCTCCAGCTTTCAGGCCAAATCCACCTCTAAATAAGCACTTGCACAGATGGTCACGCTGAAATCAAAAGGTGTTTCTTAAAGAACTGTGTCTGTCAGACCACTCTGGGAGGAAGAAGGATGATCTCATTAATCTGATAACAAGAGGGAACAGTTTGTCTCCAAAGCATAATGTGTGTAAAACTGTTACTGTGAGTTGACAAAAAGTAAAATAAAATCCTAAACTATGACCATATGTTCACTTAGTTAGAGCCTATAGTTCTTCCCAAAACAACAAATTAATAAACTTTTATGAAGATGTGTACTAACAAGTTTACATACTAGCATTTTATCAGAATCTCCAAGCCAAAAGGCTTATTTGGAGCTTTAATCTGATCTTTTTATGAGTTTTTGATATTGTGGCTCTCATGCATGGTATAAACTAGCCTGATCATTTTCTCCTGACATTGCTTGGCAATTAATTTTTCAACAAGTGTCACAATATGAATGTTAGATTTGTGGGACAAACTAAAACTTATTATTTCATAACTTTTTCCTTCCTATCCTCTTAAAGTTTGTACAAATGGCTCATTATAAAAGAAAACATGTTTTACTTGCAGTGTCCTGCTCAGTTCGTTTCCATCTGTTGCTTGAATTGCCAGTCTAGTTGATATCCAGTAATGCACTTTATGTAAAATAAAGATGTTTGCACTGTGTTTTGTGAAAATAAATGGATGTTTTCATTGTCTATGTATTCTTTCTATATTTCTTTAAGAAAATAAAGGCAAAGTAGTTTTTCTTGCAGCGCCTCATTCATCTGCTCGGTTTTTGCACCACAGGTCCTCCATTATTTTTCCAACAATATTTTAATCTCTCAGTCCAGTTGACTTCAGTTACAATGCTATGCTGGAACACAAAAACTGAGCAGCTTTGCATATCTGTCATAAAGTGTTTGAAAGTATATAAAACTTTATATAAATTAATGTAAGTTTTTAAAAACACCAAAATTATAAGAACAGGAAGATGCTGACATCTAGTGTACAGATGTATCCTCAGCCATGGTCTGTGTGCTCCAAATATTTTATATTCAACACATTTCATGTCAGTTCTTAATTTTTTTTTTTTTTTCATTCAGTAACTTGAAGAGAGACAGTGACCTTACGTACAGCCACTAATGTAAAATTAGAAAAATTAACAAGAATTAGGTGTGTCTGTTTAAATACACCTTTACTTTTTTTTTTTTGCCATTCTCTCGGTTCATTTGTGTTATTTTCCCCACTAGGTGTCAATACTGAGTAAGAAACGCTACTAACCTTCATTAAACCAAGAAGAAGACTTTTTTTTTTTTTTTGGTAGGGTTAGCAGTGGTAGCTTTGCTATGTTGTGTGAGCTGAATATGGCTTTGTCAAGACCACCTTCTGAGTTAGCCTGAGACGTTTGTATTTTGCGTGGCGATCTGAACGCAGTCCGTCCTGGGACTCACTAAAGGATCATCCACTGACCCAAAGTGACTCCATCCAAACAGGAGAGTTACCTGGACTGGGTTCCCCGTGGAAAATAACGTATGAAGCGATTGAACAGCTCTGTAAATACAATATTTTTTTTTTCAGCTAGTAGGTTGAGTTGAAGGACTCGCCCACAGTAAAGTTCTCCCAGCAGTCTGGATTTTTCTGATCAGGCGAAATCAGGGGGCTGAATGGGTACGTAATTTCCACTCCACTGTCGTGTCTTTGTTTTTATCGTTCTTAAAGCCGAGTGAAACCGCTGCAGGCAGCGGGTTGTAGAATGACTGATACAAAGCAAAACATTCTTTATCAAGTAATATAGCTGTCAATTATACGCAATATGTAAGTTTAGGTGACGTTCCTGTTGTGTTGATATGCGTTTTCCTGTTGGTTGAGCTCTGCGCCCTTGTTACGGATTAACATGCTTTCTTGTTAGACAAGAATACGCAGACCATAATAAACTTTGTTTGACTTTGCTGTATGACACCCTGACTTGTTACCTGTCAGATCTTTTTTTTTTTCTAGCTGATTTTGAAATTTGGGCATATATTAAAGAAATTCTTTCATCGGAGGAATTAAAAAAAAACAGCTGGAAGAGGGCAGGATAAATTAACATCCTGATCAAAACAGTGGACTCAGTAGTAAAAAATTTAAGATACACCATTTCTATAAGGGATCACACACTGTGTATCACTAAGTGTTTTTAAAGTGCATTGAAGTATGTGGATATACATTTAAAAAAACATATTTTAATGGCCCAAGTAAAGTTAAGATTGAGACATCACTTTGCATATATGCAAAGAACAATAGCACAGGAAAAAAGTGTTGTTAAATGAGGTATGGCCTCTTGATCTGTGCTTTTGTGTAGATCTGATGACTGAATTAAATGATCCCACCTCTGAACTGCAGTGCAATGACAGTGCTCAGATGATAAAATGCAGTCTTTATCTCTTTTACACTCAAAGGAGAGCACGTGTCAAACTACATGCCCAATTTCTTTACCTTTTCCTTTTTGTAATTTATGACAATAATCAATTTCCGAAGTAAAATTCTGTGATGAATTGTAAAATTTTTGTGATCCAGTTGATTAAATAATAATGCCCGCATAGACCTTTTTCCAGTGGTCTATGCGGGCCACTGGTTTCACATATTTTATTCTTTTCATCTATTGTTTTTCTATTTAGCAACTTTTTCTGTTTATTCAGTCAGTATTTGAAAGCTGACACAAAAATTATTAAAATATAATGATGTACTTCTTTTTTAAAATTCAGCAATGAAAAATGTAGCATTTCATGTCATGGAAAAAAATGGTCCTATTAATCCTTAGTTGATCAGAAAGATCAATCAACTTTAGATTAATTCATTAATTGATAACTTGCATTTCTAATTTGAGGGCTTATACTTTCTAATGCAGCTTTAGTTGCATGAAATCACAAAAGTGAGTTTTTATTTCTTTATGCTGTTATTAATCAGCCTGTTTTCTTTTCCTTTTGCCTGTTTAGAGCTCCCACAGCATTGTGTCTCAAAGAAAGTGGAGGTTCTCACTGACCAAACGTGGATTCAGGAGAAAAACTCCAGTTTGGGTCAAAAAGACACTCAATGGATGAAGGATGACCAGGATGAATTTGAACAAGTGCAGACAAAGGTTGAACAGGAGGAACCAGAACAAGTGCGGGTAATGGATGATCAGGATGAAGGAGAACCTCCACAGATAAAATGTGAAAAGAAAGTACTACAAGTTCTTTTAATAAGTGAGAATGAGGGAGAACCAGAACTTCTAGTTAAAAGGGAAATGGAGGAATCAGAACTTCCACAGATAAAGGATGAACAGGAGGAACTCTGTCTCAATCTTGAGAAAGAACAGCTTAAACTAAAGCAGGAGACTGATTCCGTCCCAGTAACTCCTACGTATACGGAAAGGGAACATAGGCAACCAGAAGTAAACCGGGTCCAACTGCATATCCAAAACCAGGAAAAGAAAGATTGCACAGACCCAGGATCAAGTAGTGTGAGTAGTGAGTGTCAGGAAATCCGAGATGACGATGACAACGCAGACAGATCAAGTGTAAAAAAACACAAGAATGAGAATTTTTCTTCCTGTAAACTTTGTGGTAAAGTTTTAAGCCGTAATTATTTAAATGAACACATGAGAATTCACACAGGTGAGAAACCGTTCTCATGTTTGACCTGTGGAAAGAAATTTGTTAAAAAAAGTAATTTAATAGTTCATTTCAGAACCCATTCAGGTGAGAAACTTTTCTCATGTTTGACCTGTGGAAAAAGTTTCGGCTCAAGTGGAAATTTATTTCGGCACTTGAAAACTCACTCAGGTCAGAAGCTTTTTCCATGTATTACCTGTGGAAAAAGTTTTAGAGAAAGAGAAACTTTATTGCATCACATGAGAATTCACACAGGTGAGAAGCCCTTCTCATGTATTACCTGTGGAAAAAGTTTCAGGTTGAGAGGAAGTTTATTTCGACACTTAAAAACTCACACAGGTCAGAAGCTTTTCTCTTGTGTCACCTGTGGAAAAAATTTTGGAGAAAGACAAACATTATCTCAGCACATGAAAACTCACACAGGTGAGAAGCCTTTCTCGTGTGCAACTTGTGGAAAATGTTTCAGGCAAAAAGAAACTTTATCTCGGCATATGAGAACTCATACTGGTGAGAAGCCTTTCTCATGTTTGATCTGTGGAGAAAGTTTTAGGCAAAAAGGAGCTTTATCAGGGCACATGAGAATTCACACAGGTGAGAAGCCTTTTTCATGTATCATCTGTGGACAAAGCTTTAGCCAAAAAGAAACTTTATCTCGACACATGAGAACTCATACAGGTGAGAAACCTTTCTCATGTGGGACCTGTGGAGAAAGTTTTAGGCAACGGGCAGCTTTATCTCGGCATATTAGAACTCACACAGGTGAGAAACCGTTCTCCTGTGTGACATGTGGAAAAAGTTTCAGCCTGAAAGGAGGTTTGTCTCGGCACTTAAAAACTCATTCAGGTGAGAAGCCTATCTCATGTTTGAACTCTGTCTAAGCGGTGTTAAATCTGCTCAAAGAGCACACATTCCAGTCAGAAATAGTTTGTGCTTGTAAATCAAACGGCATCGTTGTGAATTATGATGGAGTATTAAGGCCAGACTAACATTTTTTTTACTATGAGAGTCATAATAATGTGACAATAAAGGCACAATATAAATTATATATGAACTGTAAAGTTACAAGAAAAAAGCTTCTACAGTGTTGTCAAACTCTGTATAGACGCAAGACCATGCGGTTCTTTCTGCAAAATCATTATATTTCTGTATATTATAGATATTTTGCAACTGATTATTTGATTCTGGTGTGTCAAAAGATTTGGTATTTCTTTTGTACTGTAAAACCAATACTAAAGTAAAACTTCACAAGATGCTAATTTTAACTACATTACTACTTTCCCCCCTAATTTTTCACGCTCTAATGTTAGTATTATGTTATTGTCTTATTACGTCTCTATTCTCATTACAGCAATTTTATTCTTGTAAGCATTTACTTTAATTATATGACTTTTCTCATATTTTTACTTTATTTTCATAACTTTGAAAAAATATTAGTCTGACTCTAATACTCCATGGTAGTTAATTGAGTTTTGTAACCCAAAATGTAAAAGTTGAACATTTATACTTTGTGCACATGTAGATGGAAATGTGTGTAAGTAAAATATCTGTATTATATAAATTTTGGGTTTTTTAGTTAAAATATGTAGTATTAAATAAATTTTGCCACCTTGTAAACCAAAATGTCTTAAATATTTTTTTTATTTTATCGTACATTCGTAGATTAGAATTTGAGTTAAAAAAAAGATGTGTACTGTAGAAAAACTGTAAAATTATATCAAATAATTACATGTTCCATTTTTTGCAAAAGTCTTTTTACAACTAAAACGGTGTTGAACTGCTCTCAAGTTCCCATGAAATTGAATCTGCTAGAATAAATTTTGACCAATATTTTCTCCTTTGCAGTTGATTGGTTAATCCAATCAGATTACAGAAGGGTTTGACTGCCAGCATATTGACGGTCTGACAAAGTAGGTTGGTAGTCATGACTCCAGGCTAAAACTGTTTTGATTGTATAATTCTTCTCCTTCCCTCCAAATATCCAGCTGTTACTCCTGCAGTTAGTTTGAAGTTGTATACGTCAGATTTTAAGTATATATTTCAGTTCCAATAATGTAATTTTACAAATTATAAATGGCTGAATTAATTTTTGAATTGAATGTCAACATATTTATCAGTAGCATCAACAAAATTATTATACATTTTCACCTTTATTCATGAATGTCAGGCATGAATTAGAAACAACATTAAAATCACTTGGATACCCCCTGCTTTCACTAACCTTTGAATGTGGTGTGTGCGTCTCTCTGAGGTTTTTCTTTTACCTTTGGAAGAATGCTTAAATCACTTTTTATTGTTGCAATACGTCACAGGAGCAGTACAACTGGAACATAGGGCAGTCTTCCTCTGTTTTGCCCTGTTGAACTCATGTGTGCCGAGTCACATGACAGCAAAGGCAAATAAATGACAGGTTGAGAAATAGACTACTGTTTATCAGTGTTGGTCAAGTTACTTTGAAGTAGTTATTAGTTACTAATAACGAATGACTTCCCAAAAAGGTAATCCAGATGATTTACTAATTTTGCTTTACTAAATGTAATTACTTATTTTCAAAAGTAATTAGTTACTTAATTGCTTAGTTACTTTTCAAAAATTACTGCACCTGAATATGCTATAAACCAATACCTTTCAGCCTGTAATCTTTCTGCATATTGGGTCATATAAAATTTTATCAAATGAAAGTGCCTCATTTTAAAACTTGATTTGATTTGCATCTCTAAGAATAGACCCTTTTCACAGTGACGTCAGACAATGGCCGCCATAACTCAAAACTGGGTATCTTTACTTCCGGTGTGATTTTGCCTTGGGAACCAAGCTGAAAACTTCCCGCATTCTCATAATCTTAAGGATATAATAAAAGGTAAGTTTAATAATAACAGCATTTAAGTGTTAGATAGCTGTTACTAATCATTGTAAATTCACCATTCTCTATCTGTGTATAAAATAAACAGCCTCCGATCGGAGAGTAAACCACCTAGCAGCAGCTTTAGCCACATTTAGGAAAAATATACTCTCTGTCAGCGCTGTAACGTTTAGAGGTTCACTCTCTGTATTTTATAAAACGGTGTTTACGTGTTAGATAACCGTTATCAGTCATTGTCAATTTACCATTCTCCAACTGTATTCAAAGGAACCAGCTTCCGATCATGAGTAAACCAGCTAGCAGCAGCTTTAGCCACAGTTAGGAAACATATACACCGCCGCCTGTCAGTGATGTAACGTTTAGAGGTTCATTTACCGGTGAATCATTATTTTTTATAAGTTTAGAAAAAACAAGACAAAAGCCACAAATAACAGTTGGGCTTGACGATATTTCTGTTTTTCCAGCAACAAAATGCGCATCTCCATGCACTGTTCATGTTTCTGTCACTGCTAACTGTCACAGAGTCTCTCCCAAAGACGCAAAGAAGGAATAAAAATAAATACACAAGAAAATATTAATGTGCAATGATTTGGATAAATAACTTTAATCTGATTACTGGATTTGAAATACGAACTCGTTAGATTATTCGTTACCGAAAAAGTGGTCCGATTAAAGGCATTACAAAGCAGCGGCGGCACCGGACATCTCTGCTTATAACAAACAAATCCCTATTTTATGGGATGAGTGGCAACTCCAGTCTATAATTTAATAATCTGATCAAGATTAGAGCCTAAAACGTTATAGTTCAAAAACAGTAAAAAGTTCTGGTTAAGGAACAGTTATGTCACGTAGTTAGCTAGCTAACAAAATTCACTAATGCTAAGCTAACGGTTACGCAAAACAAAAATACCTACCTTCATAGTCAAACAGGTATTGTTCGGTGAAGAATTTGTAGCCTTTGTCTAATTTAGATTTTTTTTGTCAGAGAGAACTGGTTTGCAAATCGTGATATATCTTCAAATCTTATTTTAGGCAAATGTTTTAGAGACTGTGTAAACTCCATGCTCCGGTGATCTGTCTGATCAACATATGCTGTCAGATTTATACATCTCTCTCTCTCTCTCTCTCTCTGTCTCTCTCTCTCTCTCTCTCTCTCTCTCTATATATATATATATATGACCAGTGTTGGGTAAGTTACTTTAAAAATGTAATCCGTTACAGTTACAAGTTACCTTGTTTAAAATGTAATTGTAGTGTAACTTTTTCGATTACTTTTAAAAAGTAATGTAACTAATTACTTTTGATTACTTTTGATACTTGAGGTTTTAATGAGTATTGACCCATGTTCAACATTTAATTTTTGAGAACTGAGTGGGAACCTTAAAAGAGCACTAAGCTGAGAGGGAATTGCTGACAGGCAATCACAGGAGGTCCACAAGAAGAGATGCCAGCACCAGGCATGTAAGATTTTCTCAGACTCCTCTCATCGGGCCATACTCTTTTCTGCTCCTCCCCCAGGCTCTACCATTTACGCAGTTTGCAGACTAACACAAGCAGGTTCAGAAACCACTTCTTTCCTACAGCGGTCACCTTATTGAACTCTTCCCAAAGACCAGTCTTTCCTTCCCCTCTATCCATACCTTCCTGTACCATCCCAACATTTGTACAGTGTTCCTCTTCAATTCGCACTTGTATAGCCCTATCTACAGTGGCTCTGCACATACATGCATTTCCCTAGGGGTAATTTATTTATTCTGCTGCACATATCTATCAACCATCTTTCCTTACCCTAGCTGTGAATAACTGCATTTTATCTCTAAATACTGCATGCTGTACAATCTGCACACGTTGCACTTGATTAGATGCCAAACTGCATTTCATTACTTCATACATGTGCAATGACAATGAAGTGCTCTAGTTTAGTAATAAATAAGCAAAGTAAGACTTTTACATCACATTTTATTTTTCTTGATTTTTTCTTTGCACACCCTTGCTTGTAAAATTAAACACGGCACAATACAGTGCATCAAGAATTAAGATGGACGATGGGTCCCGAGTATCAGATGGACTAAACGTGCCTTTCAGAAGAACGCCTGGATGCTTCCTCTGAAAAGAGAGAAAAAAAGATAGAAGAAAAATATACTATGATTAATAATTATATGTTCAAAGTAGCATTAATTGGGGCCTGCCCATAGCAATACATAAGGAGAGTAGTGACTGACTTGCGAAGCAAGTGATAAAATTCCACAAGCTAATGACTACTATTTAGCTAAGCTTAGCATTGATGCTAATTTTTAGCATCAGAACGCTGGGTCCAAACCGACGGGCCCACTTTGGCAGGCCCCAGTTAAATTTCTTCAGGAATTTTCTAGTTTACTTTATGTTCATCATGAAAACCATAACACTGGCACATTGCATACAATGTCTCATGGGAAAGAATAGATTCCAACGTTTGTCATGCATCAACACCAAACAGTCAAATATTCGTAAAACAATACGCTTCGTCTATCAGTGAATTGCACTTACCTCTAAATGTTTCCTCAGGTTTGACATAGATTGCTTCGACGTGGACAAGTTCTTGATAGCCGGCAAACACTTCTTGCACTGCACGGTTAAATTTGAGCCATTTTCACATATGTAAATGAAATGCTCCTTATATTTCCAGTGCTGGAAGGTTGTCATTTTTGATGCGCTGCTTGAGCTGAAATGGAACCGTCCGCTCGCTTCCTGTTCCTCCAGGAGGCTCCGCCAGCACAGGATGGACCATCAGAGGCATTGCGGCTGGCAAATATGATAGAGACAAGGAGCCGTAGCGGGAAACGGCGATATAGGGCGCAAAGCAATAAAAATATCGTTACATATTTCGCAAAGGTTTTTGTTCATATTTTTTTTAAAATGTAACTAAATTTGTAATTCTTAATATTTTCGGAAGTAACTGTAACTGAATTACATATTTTCTCATTGTAACTGTAACGAATTACAGTTACTCTTTTTTTGTAATTAAATTACGTAACGTCGTTACATGTAATCCGTTACTACCCAACACTGTATATGACATATATATATATATGAAATAGACAACTTTATCATTACTTACTATGTACACCGGAACTAAGGATACACAGCTTCGAGCCAAAACGGAAGTTGTGTGACGTCATGTGAAAAGGGTCTATTGGATGAAAACAGTTTCTGAGTTGAAGACATAGATATTTAAATCTATTCTCACTATATTTTAAGAAAATCAAGTCTGCCTTCTGTTAAAGCTGCAGTATGTATGTTTTATAAACATATATTTTACATATTTGTCCAAACTGCCAACTGGGGAGGATGGGCAGCTCTAAGACACTCTTCCTGGGTCTGATTAGTTGTTTCTAGTTAACAATGGGAGCGCTGGGAGGAGGCAGAGGAAAAACATACGAAAATTATTAGAATAAAGTCAATATTACAAGAGTCATAGTACTACCAGAATAAAGCCGTAGTATTACGGGAATAAATTGGTAATATAACGACTTATTCGCTTTATTCTCTTAATATTATTTGTGACAATATATTCATAGACGTAATAAATTCAAAAATAAATAAAACAAATCTTTATCATGTCGACGGTCCCTCCAGTTCCCTTTTGTGTTTCCGGTTTGTGACTTCCGCTAGTCTTGCTAAAAGACAGCCTTTTGATTTTTGGGTCGGTTAGCCGCGTTAGCTTCTTTCTGCTATGTGTGAGCTACTCTCTGCGGCAACAATGTCTTTATCTCAGTCTCTGAGAGACTTCATCAGGGAGCGACTGACCGCTGCTGCTGAAGAAATATTCACAGAGTTTGATAAAACCATCGTGCAGTACGAGGAAGAGCTGGATCGTCAGCGGAGACTGCTGGAAATCTGCTGGAACCCCGAAATAAACCGAAAGAGAATAGGTATGAGCTACCAGAGGAATTGCTGTTGTTTTACTGATCACAGAGAAACGGGGAAGTGTTGGTGGAGGGTCTTTATTGTTAAAATCATTTTAAAGCTAAGTGACAAAACTGAAGTGAAATATGTCAAGTAAGCTGCTATGTTTCCAGTGTTTCCCAACTCTGGTCCTCAAGGCTCTCTGCCGTGTATGTTTTAGGTGTTTCCTTGCTTCAGCCTGGGTGATTTCAATTGACAGGGTTTGCTGAACTGCAATCCGATGAATCAGGCGTAGTAACGCAGGGAAACATCTAAAACAATGTGCCTCGAGGATCAAGGTTGGGAAACACTGACTTAAGCAGACGAATAGTTTTCTTTTAGCAAACCTGTTAAAGCCAACTTCAGCAGTCAAACTGAAGACTGCAGGACTCTGGGGATCCTAGTTGTGTTGATAACCTTTTCATTTAATGTGATTAAACCTGTAAGATGAGCCAGGTAATTGAAAAAAATTGAGTGCTCTCTTTTCATTCTAAAAATAATCGATATGTAATTTTTTCTTGCCTATCCAGACTCTCCGCAGCATTATGTCTGGAGCGGGGAAGAGTCTCTCAATGACCAGCAGTTCTGCAACCAGGAGAGGAGCTCCAATTTACACCAGAAGGAACTCGATCCCCTGCAAATGAAAGGGAATCAGGGTGAATTTGAAACTCAGGAGATGAACGGGGAACAGGAGAAAACAGAGCCACAGATGAAAGAAGCAAGTCAGGAAGAAACAGAACGTTCACAGGTAAAGGTAGAGCAGGAGGAACTCTGTGTCAGTCTGCAAAAAGAGCCTCAGGTCTTGAGGCAGGAGACCGATATCTTTGCCGACAACCTTACTTATGAAGAAAGAGACGATGTGGAGGAGCAACCAAGCCGGGACCCAATTCTCATCCAGATGTCTTCAGAACTTGAGAACCAGAACCAAGAATATAGCATTCACGAGGACCCAGAGTCAAGTAGAGATGAAGAACTGAGACAAAGTAAGAGGGGTTGGGAAATCAGAAGACACGGTGAACACCAAGACAGTCCCAGGGTAAAAAGAAAGAAGAAAACAAACAATGAGAAACTGCCTCGTAACGTTTGTGGCAAACTTTCATCTCCGGGTTATTTGACTGATCATATGAGAATTCACACAGGTGAGGAGCCTTTTTGCTGTATGACCTGTGATAAAAGGTTCCCCAATAGAAAAACTTTAGCACAGCATATTACAACTCACACAAATGAGAAGTCGTTCTCATGTATTATCTGTGGAAGAGGTTTTCATCGAATAAGTAATTTGACTGTTCACATGAGAATCCACACCGGCGAGAAACCTTTCTCGTGTATGATCTGTAAAACAAGTTTCAATCGGCGCTGTACTTTGACTGTTCATATGAGAACTCACACAGGTGAAAAGCCCTTCTCATGCAAAATTTGTGAAAAAAAGGTTTACCAGACGATTCTTACTGAATAAGCACATTAAATTGCACACAGACGAGTCCTTTCTCATGTACAATTAAAGTGAAGAAAACTAGCTAAAATAATAATGATAGCGTCTAGGCTAGCACTGTCATGTTGACGTCTTACAGTAACATACTCTGTGCAGTGTAAAAAAACCCATAAATGTAATTAGCAGAAACATTAAAAAAGTAAAGCAGTCTGCAATCTAGCTTCAAAGCAAAACTTTTTGCTTATCATATGTTGAAGAACATAAAGAGGAAAATTATTTTTAGCTCATTTACTGCAGAGAAGCTCATAATACTGAAATTAGCTGAAGTGTATTATAGATCGTGCTAATGGCCGTGGGTCACTCCCATGTTTCATAACATGAAATTGTTCCATCTAGTGTTTAAAATGTTAGCTTAAAAAGCTAATGTTAGATGAAATGCTGTCAGCAGCATGCTGAGTTTGACTAGCATGCTGTTTAAACATTAACTAAATGTAGTAGATATTTAAGAAATGCAGTCAAAATAATTTTAGCCCTCATACCATTACCCTGCATGTTGACTTAAGTCATGTACTATGCAAATAGCAATGTACCAGCAAGAGGGCTATCACTAGGATATTGACAATGTGCTGCATGTAACGTAATGTCATAAATGAGCAGAATATGGTAAAAGTTGAAAGATCAGAAAGTATGCAGAAGTAGTTGAGTGGAGAGAAGTGTGCGGGAAAAAAAGATGAGAAACTCAAGAGTGTGAATACTGTAAAACATTTGCACTAATAAAAAAATGCCAAACAGGTATAACACTAAGTGTGTCAACAGTTCTTTTTTCCCTCCACTTGATTTAAAACATTTTCTAAATGACTGCAAAATGAATACGTTTTTTTGCCCTCATAAACTCTAATTATCTTTTATGTTTTCGGCTCAGAAAATGAACAATGTTATGGTTAGTAATCAGTGAGGTTCATGAAGTGTGAAGTAATGTGTTAAATGTGGTTTAATTTTGGATGGTTTTTTTTCTATTTGTCTGTAATAAAATAAAAACTATTATACAGAAAAAAACATGTTTTTTGAGCAGTGTTTCACTGAGCAGCTCAGCTGTTTGGTCCTACGCATCCTACATTTTGTTTACATCAGTATTTTCAACCTGCAGTCCAGATAACCTCAGGCATACGCTGTGCTGCTATGTAAACAATAAAATCAACAATACATGTGATGAAATTTATGGAAGGAACCACCAAAATTTCAAGTTTTGATAAGAGCAGCAGGAAAAAAAATGTAATTTACCACCTAATTTAAGTATAAAGAGACATACTGAATAGTCTGGAGAAAGAGCAGAAAGAAACTGACATCTAGTGAAAAGTTAAAATTGCACTTGTCATGTATCTTCATGGTGCTCCTTAATGTATTCCCTGAACTTTAAATTAACTACAAAAAATTAATTTGCATCAGTTTACCTCGATAAATGTATTATCTAACCATTATTCTATTTCGTATTTTGTCGCAAACAACATAATAAACTTTGATTTGTTCTCTGAGGTTGTCAGTGTCAAGAGGTTTATCTTCTGAAAGCAAATACAAGTTAAAAGATAAGTCTTTATTGTCATTGTCACAAGAACAACGAAATTTAAAAAGTGCCATCGGTCAGTGCATATGCTTAAAAACAAAAAATAACTGTCTCACAATTCACACACAATGTAAGAAATAACAAATAACTGGTAAAAAAAAAACAAAAAAAAACCAAAACCTAATAAATAAGAATAGCCACAGAAGAAAGGAGAGACACTCGGTATCATTTATCAGGATAAGAAATTATTTATCTGGTGATATATTAAACATGCAAAGTAAAATAAATGGATTACGCTTTTCATATTTTCTGTATTTCTGCTCAGTTATGATATATTTTCCTCCAGCAGGTGGCGATGATGAGCAAAGACGTCTCTTTCGAGTCTCCGTTAAACCAGGAAGCAGATCGTATGGGGTCTGTTAGCAGAGTTAGCTATGTTTAAGGGTGTAAGGATGAATATTGTGCCTCTGCAGTAACAATGTCTTTATCCCAGTCTTTGAGAGACTTTATCAGGGAGCGACTGGCCGCTGCTGCTGAAGAAATTTTGATACAGTTTGATAAAACCATCGTCCAGTATGAGGAAGAGCTGGATCGTCAGCGGAGACTGCTGGAAATCTGCTGGAAACCCCAAATGAACCTGCATAGAATAGGTATGAACCACCAGAGGAATTAATGTCGTGTTACTGACCACAAAGTCTGGTTGAAGCTGTTTCAGGTTGACTGCTGCGGCTCTTAAAGGGTTAACTGGTTACTTCGATGCCTGATCAAAATACGGCGAAAGCTAAATAAACGATAAACGACTGTAAACATTGGATCACATGATGTTAAGTTTGCATCAATCCCTCATGCTGAGCAGGCATGTGGTGACAGTGGAAAGGAAAACTCCCCTTTAAGATGAAAACACCTCCAGAAGAACCTGGCTCATTTAACACCTGATATCATAGAATCAATAGGTAATTTTACCCAAGACCAATTTTAACAGGTGATTAAACAGAGCCAATAAAATATTTAGACAAAAGCATTATGGAAATTGCATGTGCTTACATAATAGGAAGTCACCATTTTCCTTCAGAAACTGCTTTGAAACTTTACCACTTAGATACACTGGGTTTCAATATAACCTTGCTTTTCTGTGCTACTGTGAGCGTCAAAATGTGGTGAAAATACTGTAAAGAATGAAGGGGTCATCAATATTTAGAATGTATAATGTTGTAATAATACTTATTTCAAATGCATCCTTGAGATTAGAGAGGCTTTTATTGCCTATAAAACTTTTTTTTTGTATTTAGGATAATCACACCTTTGTATTTTTCTTCTGCTCTTTCTCTTCCCTCAGGCTTCCCACAGGAAGAGGAGGTTCTCACTTACCACCAGGAGAGGAGTCCCGGTTTGCAACAAAATAATCCAGAACCGTCAGCGAAGTAAAGAGAGACTAGAAAGACTAGAAAAGGAGCAAATGCTAGAGAAGCAGAGAAATGTTGAAGTATCACAGATAAAAGATGAACCAGAAGAGCTAGAACCTCTGCAGATGCAAAAGAGCCATGGGGAACAAGAATGTTTTTATACAAAAGGACAGCAAGAAACACAACCACCAAGAATCAAGGATGAACAGGAGGAAGTCTACATCAGCCTGACTAACGAGCAGCTAGAACAAAAACAAGACATTGATGCCATCATAGTGAATCCGACTTATGAAGAAGGAGACTGCTGGGAACCAGATCCAAACTCCGACCAACTTTTTGCCCACAACCAAATCCAGGAAATGAGTGAAAAGAAAAATGAAGACTCAGGATCCAGTAGAGATGAAGAACTGAAGCTAATTAAGAGGCGTCAGAAAATCAGAGGTCACAGTGACAATGTAGGGTATCAAAAAGTAAAAACTCAGAAGAAAACACACAGTAATGATAATCTGTCTCCCTGTAAAGTGTGTGGTAGGCTTTTTGCTCGGAATTACTTGAATCAGCACATGCGAACTCACACAGGTGAGAAGCCTTTTTCATGTTTGACTTGTGGAAAAAGTTTCAGTGAACGGGGAAACTTAACTAAGCACATAAGAACCCATACAGGTGAGAAATCGTTCTCATGTTTGGTTTGTGGTAAAAGTTTTGTTCAGCAAATCCATTTGACTCGTCACATTAGAACGCACACAGGCGAGAAGCCCTTCTCATGTTTGACCTGTGGCAAAAGTTTCTCTCAAAGTAGTAGTTTGTCTGGTCACATGAGAACTCACACTGGGGAGAAGCCGTTCTCATGTCTGACGTGTGGACAAAGTTTTAGCGAAAGAGGAAGTCTATTTCACCACAGCAGGATTCACACAGGTGAGAAGCCTTTCTCATGTAGAACCTGTGGAAAACGTTTCTGTCAAAAAAGTAATTTAACTGTTCATATGAAAATTCACAGAGGTGAGCTGGTTTAGTTTTGTGATAATCCCAGTATCAGAAAACTACTGTACTATTTAATAAATTAGAATATTTATTCAGAGGAGGCCTGTTGTCAGATTAAAAGTATTTTTGAAAATAACCTTTAAGCAGGTATTAAATATACTTTTCCATAAGCCCAAATTTTTTGGATTACTTTCTTATTGATCTGATGTAATATTCTAATTTTAAATGCCATGCTTTTATAAGCTGTAAGTGGAAAATCATAATTAACAGAAATAAAGTCTTTCAAACATCCGTCTGTGTGTAATTGATCCATATAATGTTTTGTGATAAAGTTCCTAAAATTAGCTGTTAGAATATTGACAGTTTTTGAACTACGTAGAGAACTCTACTCTCACGTTTGCTTTCTTTTGTTTTTTACTTCAGCATCATCAACATGTTCACCAGGACCTTTCTCGTTCTGAGGCATCTTATTTTTGCTCCAGCCCTGTATTTCTATGGGATTCCAGGACCATTTGATATACACAGTAGATCTGAACAAGGGGTCGTCCCCTGTTTGGTTCTGGTTCCACATGCAACATAAGTAGGATTCACCATAAAGGAATTCCCTTGCTTCAGTTCAAGCTGCTCGTTCTCCAGGCTGATGCAAAGTTCCTGATGCAAGAGGATCTTTGTTCATCTTGTTCTGTTTTTTTCCCAGACCTTCCACTTTATTCTGGTTGTCTTCTGGCTCTACTTCCCTCTTGTACTTGATGTTTACCAAACTTTCTTGTTCACTTTGAAACTTATTCATGTGCTGAAGTCGTAGTTTTTCTTGGTCCAAACCAGAGTGTCTCTCCTGATTACAGAACTGTTGGTCATTGAGACACTGTGGGAAATCTGGATGGACAAAAAGGCAAAACTGATTATTAATGTGACCATTAAAAACACCACTTCGCTTTGATGACTTAATGCAATTGAAAATATTTTGGAAACTGTTGATCCCTCAAATTTATGTATAATCAGAATCAGGTCCATTTGCAGAAATAAACATGAGAAGCGTTAGTCAAATGGCCTCTTTACTTATAAACAGTATGTTCTATAATACAATGTGATCTCTCTCAGATTCCTGAACTGGAGTCTTCTTGTTTGACTGAAGAAGACAATTTTACTGACGCATATAAAAGGGAATTATTTCTGTTGAGATTAGACAATGGATCTTTTCACAGCTGATGAAATCCAGACTTCTCTCCAATTGAATATTGTCAGAGTAACACAAGCCATCTTTTGGGATTTGAGCTTTAAAGCCAAGTATTTAATTACCCTTTGGCATTTATGATGTATTTTTGAACTGACGTAACCTGATGAATTTATGTAGAAAAAAATGAACTATTAGTGTGGGCAAAAGAAACCATCTCATCATTTAGCTGGTCTATTGTAAACAGAAATAGTCTGCAGATTTCCAAACCTTTTGTACTGTTTATAAGTGAAAAACATATTTCATTGCATAAAATTATTCAACGAAGATTGAGCTCACATCTGTGAAGTCTGCAATTATTTAAAACTTGATATTATAGTGACCAGCTTGACTTCATTCATTGGAGAAAGTCACCTGGTATCATAATTGGCATTTTCTGCAACCATGAGTAAAATTGGTGTCAGTTCTGAGAGGTCTCCTCTGTAAATACTTTTAAAATATCTTTGCTTAGTGTAAGTTCAAGAAGTATTTCATGCACCTAAAAGTAATAGGAAACGTTTATTTTTTTAATCGCTTACTTAATTGGAAGTACTCTGATCAGACACCGATGCCACCTTAGCCACCTATCCTTTAAAAACATCAAGTCAATAGAAAACACCTGCTACCAGACTTTCGTGCAATTCTATGATCAGTAAAGCAACATCAGTTCCTCTGGGGGTTCATACCATACAATAAATAATTTTCTTAGATGATGTGCTTAAGTTTCTTGTAGGTGATCCTAATCACATTAAAGAAGACTCAGGAGATTTATCACCTTTACATTTTTTTTAATCAACACCAACACTGACCGTTTATTTTTGGAGAAAATTCAACAAGAGTTACTTCCTGTTAGAATTAAAAAATAAATACATTTCTAAACTAATACTTACTCCCTAATAATTTAATAAAAGAAACAAAAATTGCTAACTGTAGAAAAACTAATCTACAAACCAATGAGAAAGAGAAGATCAAAGTCTAGACATAGCTCTGTGCTCCATTACCTGCTTTATTATTTTTATTAATTTGGCATTTATTTATACAGGTTGTCCAGTTGAGATCCAATGTTCATGAGAGACCTGTTTTGATAAAAAAAAAATTACAAACAGCAAAAAACCAAAACAACAACAACAAAAAAACCTATAAAACTTTACTTTAGAAGTAAAGTTTTAAACCAGACACAACCAGAACCACCAGATACAAATATAGCTGTTTACTTATCTGTTCACGTTCTGTTCTCCCATGTATGTCTCACTTGGCTGGAAGGACAGGTCAGACAAATCAACTAATTCAATTAAGTCTTTGAAATCTGGTAAGTCTTCTCTGACCTTTTGAGGCAAAATTCTCTTGATGGTTTCTAAAGTGCAACTGGGATTATGGACTTAGATCACCCAGATAATGCACTACACAGTACCAAGTTATCAAGAGATACTGCTCAACCAATCAGAAGTTGAAGTGTGAACCATAACAACTATTCCGAGCATCTACTAAGATGCTGTATTTTCAATAAAACTAGTTTTATCAAAAATACTTTAACTACATTCTAAATGTAAAAAAAGATAACATCAAGTTGTATAGCCAAAATAACCATTTCCTAAATTTTTATTTAATTTTAGTTTTAAACACAAACCCTGGAGGTCATGTTTGTTTGAGTGGACCAGATCAAAAGTCTAACATTTTGATATGTTAGAGAAAACCAGCAACTATTGGCTAAAGCCTAAATCCAAAGAAGGCAGGTTTCTATGAAGTACTTCACATCTGGTACTTCCATTGTTAAAAATAAATCTTATGACTTATAAATTCTCACCTGGATGAGTTTTCATATGAACAGTCAAATGACTACTACGACGAAAACTTTTTCCACAGCTCAAACATGAGAAAGGCTTTTCTCCAGTGTGAATCTTTATGTGATCACTTAAGTGAATTTGCTGGGTAAAACTTTTTCCACAAGTCAAACACACGAAAGGCTTCTCACTTGAATGTGTTCTCATGTGCTGAAATAAATTTCCTCTTTCACTGAAACTTTTTCCACAGTTTGTACATGAGAAAGGCTTCTCACCTGTATGAACTCTCATGTGGTCATTCAGATGAATTTGCTGGGCAAAGCCTTTTCCACAGGTCAAACATGAGAAAGGCTTCTCGCCTGTATGAGTTCTTGCATGCTGAAATAAATTTCCCTTATTAGTGAAGCCTTTTCCACAAGTCAAACATGAGAATGGCCTCTCATCTGAATGAGTTTTCATGTGCTTTGACAAATTTCCTCTATCACTAAAACTTTTTCCACAAGTCAAACATGAGAAAGGCCTCTCACCCGTGTGAGTTCTAATGTGAATTTTTAACTTACTTCCAGTAATAAAATTTTTTCCACAGGTAGCACATGAGAAAAGCCTCTCACCTGTGTGAATTCTCATGTGTTCTGTCAAATAAGACCGTGCAAATAACTTACCACATACTTTACAAGAAGACAAATTATCATTCATGTGTGTTTTCGTCAATCGTTTTGTGTTTGGATTGTTTACATTGTCATCTTGATGTATGGTTTTCTGACACCTCTCACTTTGATTCAGTTCTTCATCATTGCCCATTTCATGATCTTTGTTCTCAGGTTCTAAAGATATCTCGAGAAGAAGCTCCCTGTTTGAATCTGGTTCCCAGAGGTCCCTTTCCTCATAAGTGGTATTCACTGTACAGGTATCAGTCAGCTGTTTTAGTTCTAGCCGCTCTTTCTTTAAAGCTATACTGAGTTCCTCCTGTTCATCTTTTATCTGTGGAGGTTCGGGCTCTGCTCTCTCCTCCTTCATTGGATGAAGTTTTATTTCTTCTTGTTTGGCCTTTATCTGCAAAGGGTCTGGTTCCTCTTTTACCTGCTGAAGTTCTATTTCTTCTTGTTCACTCTTTATTTGTGATCCTAGTTTTTTTAGCTCCTCTTTAATGAAAAGAGGCACCAGTTCTCCATAATTTTCTTTCATTCGCAGAGATTCTAATATTTCCTTTTCTTCTTTTGCCCATGCAGGTTGTGCTTTGCAGTGGTTCTCCATATTTGCTGAAGTCCTGGTCTGTTTTGGGAGTTTCTTGTCTGGTTGTAGAACTGGTAATCAGTGAGAAGTTCGCTTTATTTTCAGGCACTGCGTTGAGGGAGGTCTGGACAAGCGAAAGAATAAAAAGTAATGATTAATGTGACTGTAACAAAAACATAGTTCTTATTTCATAGAAAAAAGGGATGATTTGGAAGCCACTGAATCTTCAAAATGTCCAGTAAGCAATGAATACATACATGACTACATCTTTAGAAATAAAAATCAGAAGTATCAGATATCCATTTATAGCAAACATCTTCTAATGCTATAAACTCGTGCTGGTGGATTATAGTTCTTCACCTGGGCTTTATTTTAAATGTAAAGGACAAGTTATTCCTTTCTTTTAAAACACTTAGTTATGTGGTTTGTGTGTCTCATACCACAGCAGCAGGTGATCTGTTCTTGGCAGACCTTCACTTTTTAACACGATGGATCATCACATGAGGCCAGGATGATAATCTAGTTCAATGTTGCCAACAATATTGAAAATGAAAAACTTCCCCTCAATGATATCCAGTCAGAAATAATTCTTGCTAAGAAAATTGGCTTAGTTGTAATGAAATATTTAGTTTAAGATATTCAAAACGGTTTAATCCTTAAAACATTTGCACTAAGATTTTACGTTATTTCATTTATTTTATCTTGAGAAGTTTGAAGTTTAAAATGTTCTTAAATGAATTGCTTTCAACAACTTTTTAGCAATCTACAATTCTTGTACACTACTGCTTCAAATGAAACATTTTGTTTATCAGATAGTGAATTAATCATTTAGAAGTGAACATTACCTTTATGGACAGTGATTTGAAGAAGGGGAAAAAAAGTTAAGCTGTACAACTGCTTTCATAAGTCCGGATGTGAACATTTTGTGATGGAACTCATGCATAAGGTGATCATTCATGACAATTTGAACACAATCTCAAAAAAGTGATTGAGTTCATAGCGGTGTACTTATTAAAGTTTTCTATGCAAACCTTTTCTTTTCTGGCCCATATTAACCATTCAACATCGCTAACTAGTTAGCCAGCGACTCACCGCATTGCTTCGGGACTGGGTCGGCCTGGAAACTCAGCTGGGCTGCGTGTCTTCATCGCCTTCTTCAGCGGAAGCAGCAGCCCTGTCGGCGGTTTCAGATAAGTGGCTCCAAAACAACTTTGCTGTCCACACGGGAAATGGAAATGTCCTGAGTGGACACCTGGGGTACAGAGCCGTCCCGCAGCCGCCATAGTTGTTGTTATTGTCGTTCATCGCCTTCTTCCGGCTACTGTCAGACCAGTTTATGGGCGCACTACCGCCACCAACTGGGCGGGAGTGCGCGGCGGATAATTAGGCAGCATTAATATACTGTAATCCTCAAAAATAAGACTTGACTAATAATTGTGCACACAGTGTAGCTGTGTCCTCTCTGCAAGATGTCAGTATCAGTTTGACCAACCAACAGTTTGGAGTTTGGTATCAGGATTTTTTTCCTTCTTTGCATCAAAGCAATGGAACATAGTTTGTTGGAAAACACGGCGTGTGGCAACTTTTCTTCAAATATTCATGCATTTTACAGAGGGGGTAGAGTACCCAAAAAATTTACTCAAGGAAGAGTGGTTCTACTTTAACATATTTTACTCAAATAAAAGTAAAAGTAAAAAAAAATAGCCATCCAAGAAATTACTCAAGTGTAACAAGTCATTAAAAAAACACCAAACAAACTAAAAACGCTCAAAACAATTATTAAATGTTTAAAAATTACATCACCAGTCAGCCCAAGATATAAAATTATGTGAATATTTGGGTATTTCAAGGACCAAAAAGAAAATAATTCATATAACAACTACAAAACAAAAGCAGGCAAAATATATTTAAAAAAAAATAAATTTCTTTTCATATAAAATTTTAACAAAAACTGGAAAGTGGGTAGAGTATCCAGAAATTTTACTTAAGAATAGTGATACTCCATAATAATATTACACAAGTTAAAGCAAAAAGAACATTACAGTAAAACACTTCTAAAAGTTACTCAAGTAAATTGAGTAACTGGCATTTTGGGTTGTCTTTGCAGAAGCTGGATTACTTGTATGATAATAGATTTAATGGAGTCTGGGGAGGAGCTCACTGTACTTGGTGTTTCTTGGTCTGGTGGATTCAGGAAACCTCTTCCATGTTGTCCCACAACCTGCATGGAGGAATATCAGGGGAGTCTACAATGCAACCTGTGGCAGATGTGGACTGAGAACCATACAAACTCATTCAAAGTTTTCGAAAATTGGAATTTCTTTGGGAGAAAAGATTAATTTGATGCCGTTACTGTCATGACTATAGAAGGACTCAAGTCCAGAGAGCCAAAAATGATACATTTTATGTATCAAATTAGAAAATAACTATAAAGAAACGTACAACTTGTTGCTGAAAATACAACTCTGGCAGTATGGGATACATGGAAGAATAAGATAGATTGGGTGTTTCTCTGTCAGGCCAGCTCTCCGGGAGTGGCTGGCCTCTCCTCCCACTTTGGCATGCTTATCTCCTCCTGCAGACATTACTAATAGGCACACATTCTAGAAATAAACAGATTCTCACAGTCCTTAGTATAGTGATCTCTATTTATATAGTTTATTAAATTAATCTTATCAGTAATACTTTTCATTCTAATTGCACAATAAAAAACATCAAATGCTTGCCTGCTGCTCATGAGGAACAGCTTCCTAGAAATATTCCTGGAAAGATCGAGAGACGTATGATGTATTTCACTGGACCTGTTTCTACTTCATTCTTCTTTTAATCACACCAGAAGTCTCACTCAGTTAACTGTCTGTCTTGTGTTATAATATGCCAGGCATAAGTCTTCATGAATTTTATTTAATTTGTTTTCATTTATTAAAAAAAAAGACTTGATTAGGTGAGTTTTCTGAATTTTTTGGAGTTCTTCAGTAAAATTACGTAGATAAATAGTAGAGAAGGACTTAGCGACAGTATACCTCAGGAAATGTTGTAATATTTGTTAGTTAAATAGAAAATTTAAATATGTATTAATTTGCTTTGCAAAAAATAAATCTGTTTCATCTGGTTACATTTTACAGCTCTGCTATACTGGTAGCAATTTGCCATACATTCATAATCACCTTGCTCACAGTAAAAGAAGTCAGAAAAAAATATTTTTTGAAATTAGAAGATTATATGTCGTCAGAGATTAACAAACAGTGAAAGGTTATCTTATCCCGTCATTGATGAGCACGAGAAAAAAAACGAGGTGGGTGTTGGGTCTATTTTAGTTCCTGACCTGCAAGGAATCAACCAGAGACATAAATTGCTTTTCTGCAGAAGAGGGTGAGCAGAGCCAGACGTAGAGAACTGCTGTCAAACACTGTCTGGGGTCAACTCTCAGTCCCCAACTGCCTTTTATTATGATTACAAGGAAAGAGGTTGGGCTTTTTCACACAGTCACACAATTTATCAGAGACCTCTACAATAGGATGTTCTGGAACCTTCTGTGGACATGCCCTTACCAGGGCACAAGGCTGACCGTTACAAATCAGCTTCATCAGGAAGCTGTTAACACAGGAATGTTTAAATGTTTCTAGCCTCCAGGCAAACATCCAAAAAACAGTTAATAATGTACCACAAAAGATAGGAGCCAAGTAAACAACACACAGAATAATAATATGAAAACATAACCTTTCAAATAAACTCATAACTAAATGAACTTAGATAATAATTTTTCCAAGAGTGGGTGTGAAATAGAGGTGGAGTTTTTCTCTCATGTCTTTTCTGCATAAAAGCTGTTGTAGCTCTGGGTTGTGCTGCTCCAGAGAAGCTGGGAGTGCATGAAGCCTCGGCCTGTTCTGGGACATATGACTGGATTACACTGCACAAAGGTAGGAGCACTTTTTAAATTCTTGCAGAAATCTGCATTGTGTACCAAAACAGTTAGATATGATCGAAATACAAATTAAAGGAGTTGTTAAAGAGAGCTAGTATTAAAAAAAAGAAAAAAAGGAGAAAACAATTGGCATCTTTGATCTGAATAACTTGGTTTACAAAATGTGGACCATTGTCACTGTAGATTTTTTGTGGAATACCATGATTAGGTATGATAGTTTTGCATATTGCTTTAGCTACAGTTAGTGCATCTGCATGTTTTGCTGGGACAACAGTCAACCCATTTAGAGAAAGCATCTATCATCACTAGGCAATATTTATAGGGACCACTTTGAGAAAGTTCAATAAAATCCATGTGCATTGTCTCAAATGGATATTGCGGCTGTGGAAATTGGCCCCTTTTTGGTCGAATATTTCCCTGTGGATTGTGTGTTACACAGATTGTACATGCTCTACATAAATTTTTAGCATATACATTAAAACCAAACGCTGAAAAATACCTCTTGAATTATGTGGACCATACCACCTGTCGACACATGGCAACTGCTATGAGTCTTGATTGCTGCAGCATTAAAAAGGCTTTTGGGAAGGATAGGTTTGTTGTGTGTAAAGGCCTGTTGTGTTCATAACAGCACCATTACTGAGCCATGAGCGTTGTTCAGCGCGGTGAGCAGTTTGTTGGTGTGATAGGAGAATTTCTAGGTCAATAAGAAGTTCCTGTGATGTTGCATGATATATTTCTGACATACCAAAAGCGCCTGTAGCAGCTAGTTTAGCCGTGTCATCTGCATCACGGTTACCGGTTGACACTAAATCAGTCCCTTTAGTGTGAGCAGCACATTTGAGAAGGACTAACTTAGATGGCAAACGTATAGCCTGGAGTAGAGATGACAGAAGTGTAGCAAGTGGTACTAAGTGATCATTCCCATTGCTTATCAAAAAAAGAAAACTAGAAAATGCATATTGACTATCAGTGTAAATAGTTACATCTTGGCCTTGCGCCAACTCGCAGAATCTAGTCAACGCAATTAGTTCAGCAGCCTGGGATGAATGATGTGCTTTAATCTGTTTGGCTTCAACTATTTCACCAGTAGAGGTCACCACTGCATAACCTGATTGAGTCTCCCCTTTGTGATTTTTAGAACAGGAACCATCTATAAACCATACATCGCCCGTAGTTAGCGGAACGTCGGACAAATCCGGACGCGATAATTGTCACTTTTCAGTTTCAACCATGCAGTCATGTGGAACACCGTCTGTAGGAATGAGAGTAGCAGGGTTAAGAACAGTACATCTCTGGATCCTTAAATGAGGTTGAGAAAGCAGAAGTGCTGTGTAGGAGAGATGTCGAGCAGGTGACAGGAAAGTCATTTTCGCCTGCAGCAACAGCACATCAACAGCATGAGGAACCAACAGAGTGAGTGAGTGAGTGAGTGGTACAAAACCACTTCTGCTGAGCTCTCCACAGCTAGAGCAGCTGCACACAGCCTGCAGACGGGGTAGGAGGGCAGATGCAACTGGGTCTAACCGTTTGGAATAATATGCAACAGGTTTTAATTTTCCTCCATGGGATTGTAACAGGACTGAGCACATAAACCCATTTTTGCAATCAACAGTTTGAATGAAGGGCTTTCTGTAATCAGGCAGCGCGAGAACTGTGGATGAGATAAGCTCTGTTTTCAGATCTGTGAACTGTCTTTCAGCTTCAGGTGTCCATGTTATCTCATCAGACATGGCCATGGGAGTCTCATAAATGAGATTAAGTAGCAGTTGTGTTTTTTCTGCAAAATGTGAGATCCAGGCTCTGCAATAATTACAGAGGCCTAAAAAAGCCATCATCTGTTTTTTTGTTACGGGTTTTAGGAGCATTCGCTATTGCAGATTTTCGCTCATCATGTATTTCTTTGCCATTTTCAGAAATCTGATGTCCCAAATAACGGACTTGTTGTTGAATCCACTGTATTTTTGATTTGCTGACTTTGTTTCCAGTAGATGCAAGGTGATGTAAAAGCTGCAGAGAATCTGCTTTGCATGCTTCTCATAGCTTTTGGATGCTATGAGAAGGTCATCTATATACACCAGGACCTGACTGCCATCTTGCGGGGTAAAACCTTCCAGACAAGTCATGATTGCTTGTGTAAAAATAGTTGGACTGTCAGCAAAGCCCTGTGGCAAGCATGTATAAGTATACTTTTTACCTTCAAAAGTGAAAGCAAACCAGTATTGTGAGTCAGGATGTACTGGTATTGAGAAAAAAGCATTACCTAAATCGATCACGGTGAAAAACTTGCTCTCTGGGTCTAGGGAATTAAGCAATATGTGTGGATCTGGAACGTTTGGGGCTCGAGTTTGAACTGCTGCATTTACAGCACTGGAGATCTTGGATCATCTGCCATGTTTTCCAATCAGCTTTTTGTACTGGAAAGATTAGAGTGTTACATGGTGAGTCAGGACATGGTCTAATTATTCCAGCATCCAAAAGGTCTTTTATAACAGGTTTTATTCCTTCCTGTGCTTCCGGTTTCAGTGGGTACTGTTTTATTCTTGGTCTACATTGTGATTTTGGGGTAATGGTGACAGGTTCCACTATAGTAATTAGTCCTACATCTGTCAGGCCTTGTGGACCATAAGGTCTTAGGCAGAGTCTGTAGGTCATCCTCATCAGACTGCGATAGTAGGACTGCAGAATCTAAATTGGGTCTGGGCAAGTCTTTAACCTTTGGTTCTGCATCAAAGAGAACTCTGTATGACATTCTCCAGAGCTCTGTACTTGGTCTGTACATCCAGCTTGCCTTTTGGGGGCAGGGCAGAAAATCAGATGTAATTTCTGCTGCTTTTAAGCGAGGGCCTGTGTCTCTCCATTGTGTGTTATCAGTTGTAAGCCAAGATAAATGTGGGACCCATGGAAGGCAGTAAGAGGATAGGTGTTGTGTGGGCAGAAACACAGATGCTGGTGCAAATGAGTTTCCAGCATTTGTAGCCACAATCACTGGCTCCTGCTTTAAGAATTTTTTTGCATACTTTTCATCTGGTGTTAAACACACATTCATGATAACACGTAGTTCAGCTAATGGTGTTTCATCAACAGGGACAGACAGAGACTCTCTTGCTTTGGTTAAGAGTTCACTTTTTCATTTATCTGTTTAAGAAATGGCAGCTGCAGAGCGTAATACACAGGGTTTTTCAGTTAGTGTGGCCATAATGCTTTCAACTCTTATAGCTTTCATTCCTCCCTTTCTAGGGAAAATTGCAATACCTAATTTTTCCATGAAGTCACGCCCTAAGAAGTTAATGGGGCAGCTAGGTGGAATTACAACAGGGGCCTGCAGCCTTTATCCTGTCTGGAGGTCACAGATGTCGATGGAGAGTGACATCCACTCTTGTGAGGTTTGACCATTTGCTGATTTTACAAATATAGGGGTATTGGAGGATTTATGCCCTACACTGTTTTTAACGCAAGTTTTACATGCTCCAGAGTTGCATAAGAAGGTCACAGGATGACCATGGACAGTCAGAACAACATATGGCTTTTCTTTCAATCCATTTAGCAGTTCCCATGCCCCATACACATTCACAATTTGGGCCTGAAACCTCATCTGTGGCATTTGGTTTATCTAGTCACGCTTGAAAAGGTCGTAAACCGCTCCTGCAACCTCGTCCCCTTCCTCTATGGTATGGAGCCTGTCTCTGATTAGGACATTCTTTAGACCAGTGGTCTGGTGACCCTCAAATCCAGCATCCCTCCTCTGTTTGTGGTGTTCTATATCTAAACCGAGAAACCCCCAAGCCCGTGGGCCGCCCCTGCCCCCCTGGAACTCACCTCTATTTCCTTGAGGAGGTCGGGTGGCTTGAAATGAGAACACTTCCTCTGGATCAGAGGTGGGATCTGCCCAGAAAATTTGTGCATCTTCTGCACTATCACTTCCTCCTCCTTTTTTGGCATGTTTCTCAGCATGACGTGCATATTCCATTAACTCTTGAACGGTGGAGGTGTTAAATATGACTAGATGTTTTCTAATCCATTTAGCGATGTGTGGGTGGAACCCAGACATTAACATATTTTTTAGTAGTTGTTGGTAAGGAGAGTTATTGTGGTCATCAACTGTAATGCCGCTGAAGGCTGACCGTTACAAATCAGCTTCATCAGGAAGCTGTTAACACAGAAATGTGTAAATGTTTCTAACCTCCAGGCAAACATCCAAAAAACACTTAATAATGTACCACAAAAGATAGGAGCCAAGTAAACAATACACAGAATAATGATATGAAAACATAACATTTCAAATAAACTCTTAAGTAAATGAACTTAGATAATAACTTTTCCAAGAGTGGGTGTGAAATAGAGGTGGAGTTTTTCTCTCATGTCTTTTCTGCATAAAAGCTGTTGTAGCTCTGGTTGTGCTGCTCCAGAGAAGCTGGGAGTGCATGAAGCCTCAGCCTGTTCTGGGACATATGACTGGATTACACTGCACAAAGGTAGGAGCATTTTTTAAATTCTTGCAGAAATCTGCATTGTGTACCAAAACAGTTAGATATGATCGAAATACAAATAAAATGACTTGTTTAATAGAGCCAGTATTAAAAGAAAATAAGAGAAAACAATTGGCTCTTTGTTCTGGTGCTTGAATGAATTGATTTGTGCTTTCAGTAAAATCTTTAATGTAAAAAATTTACCAAAGTCAATTTTTACATTGCACAGAGTGTAAACTCCCTTACAAATCAATCATTACCTGATGAGTACAAAGGTTGGGTATGACAGAAGTAAATAAAATAATGAAGCAATTTATTTCTGCTTTGAAACAATAACTTGCATTTGAATTGACAATATTTAGTTTTAAAGCTTTTAATGGTTTTGTACTCAAATATTAAAAGTCATTTTTCTTACTTAGGATATTCAGAAGAATATCAGCAGCTCCTCTTCTACACCTGTTCCAGTCAGCTCTTCTTCTCCAGTCTTTACTGTAAGTTTGTATTTTTCTTTAATTTCACTAATAATCCTGGTTTGTAATGACAGAAGCAATGTGTGCAATTATTTAAATCCAGGAGCTCCATCCTCTCATGGCTAGCCATGAGAACAACCCCTCCCTGGAAGACAGGGTGGAGGGCCAATCAGGGCCTGCAGGACCAGCAAGCCTGCACAGGGCCTGGACCCACTTCCTGAAGGGGGTGTCCTATTTCTCAGGAGACATGGAGGTGTTTGGAAAATGGATGGAGAGTAAGTCAAACCTAACACAGAGTCCTTAACTTTAAAAACAGAGCAGTGCTGAAGAACAAAATGGTCCACAGACTGCTCTGAAAGTTAGAATAATCTAGTCATAAGAAAAACTGAGATACAGCTAACAAACATTTACAAGTCTAAATCTATAATTGTCCAACCTTTCATTGGGGTAATGAACTAGTTTGTGCTTCTTCCTTTCAGAACAGTTTTTTTTGCTGCAGCTCCTGGACTGGGTCCTGCGTGGAGCAGCTCAAGTGATGTTTGTTAACAACCCTCTGAGTGGCCTGGTCATTTTTGCTGGCCTCATCCTGCAAAATTATTGGTGGGCCCTCAATGGTTTCGTGGGGACACTCTTTGCAACAATTTCTGCTCTCATTCTGCAACAAAGCAGGTGAGAAAGTAAAATTAATCTGGAATAAGTCATTATGTGGGAATATAAATAAAAGTACTTAAGTGACGTAAAGTAAAATATGAACAGTAGTGATCAGTTAGGGTTACTGTCTTTCAGGAGTGCAATAGCTGCAGGACTTTATGGATACAACGGCATCCTGGTGGGTCTCCTGATGGCTGTGTTCTCCAATGCAGGTGACTGGTATTGGTGGCTTCTGCTGCCCAACATCTTCATGTCCATGATGTGGTAAGCATTGGCGTGTCCATGCAGGCTTCAACTTTCTGAAACAACCCTGAGAATTATTAAAAGACAACTTCAAGATATTAAAACATCCAAATACTTTTCATTTTTATTTGCAACCTATCGCTGAAAAAACAATCAAAATGTTTAACTTAGGAATCAACATTTGATGGAATGACCTGGATTTTGCATCTGGTTTAATTCGTGTTAGCATGCTGTCCACTCATCATTCACATTGGCTTTGGGTTCAAGTCCTCACCTGAGCAGACCTCCTTAACAAGAATATTAAGTGGATATATGGGAAATCAACAAACTCTATAATGTAATTACTGTTATGCAGATATTCTCATTTCAGAAAACTTCAGCAGTCTCTTCATTTCTCATATGCAGCTGTATATTTAACCCTATTTCATTCAGTGATGAAGAAAGACAGCGCTTTAGGTGCTTTAATAGATTTGTAGTGGTTTGCAGCAGACAGATGTTCCTCACGAGCCTGATTCTTTTTAACAAAGGATGTTTTGGGTTGCTTTATTTCAGCCCGATTGTGTCCAGTGCCCTGGCATCTATTAACACCCGCTGGGATCTGCCGGTGTTCACGCTGCCGTTCAACATCCTGGTGTGTCTCCACATGGTCGCCACAGGCCACTATAACCACCATTTCCCCCAAGTCCTCATCCAGCCACGCTCAGAGCTGCCCAACATCACCTGGTCTGAAATCGACGTGGCAAAGGTCAGCAGCAGTCTCCTTTTTTCCTCTGTTTCTTTCTCTGCTCTGTGTCTGTATCTGTTGCAGAGTACTTTTCAAGTGTTTATCTTTAAAGGCAAAGTTTGTCATTTGAAATGCTTTAGAAAAATATATTTTCTTTATCTCCTTTTCAGCTGTTCAGGTCCATACCAGTGGGAATAGGACAGGTGTATGGCTGCGACAACCCTTGGACAGGAGGGATCTTCATCATCTCCCTCTTCATCTCTTCACCCATCACCTGTGTCCATGCTGTCCTGGGATCTGCTGTGGGAATGGTGTCAGGTGAGGGATTCGAACAAAGTCTCTATTGAGGCTAATGCAGCAACAATCAACCACACATTATGTTTGCGTCCTTGTGAATCAAGACAACAATATCCCAATCTCAAATCTTTAGCTTCTCCCAAAAGGCTTCCTTATACTTTTCCATCTGTCTTCCCAATAATGCCGATTAACTTCCCAGTTTCTGCTGAAGGAGATGTTGAGGAAATAAATAAGTCTTACTTAAGCTGAAACACTGAGTCAATCAAGAACGAATCAAAATGCATTTTGAATATTATTTTATTAAGAAATAAAGCAAAGAATATGAGCAATGACTCCCCCAGCTAGTCCAGGGAAGTGAAGAAAAGATGAAAGTACATTGCTTTTAATATCCACCAGCCCTCTTACAGAGGGCGCAAAAGGGAGGATCCCACCAGTTTGAGTTTACTTCACTACTCTGGTATTTACAGAATGTGACCCTGGATGGTTCAAACCCAGTTCAGAAATACCCGTTATTTTGTGTTTCCAGCAAGCTGCCTCCAACGTGAAGGGTGCTTCATGGATAAAATTGCTTGCTTGCTTGATTGATTGAAATAAAACAAAGTTTGACATAACAGAGAGCAGCCACACAGCATGATGCTGCCACCCCCATGCTTGTAATTGATCCAGTAGAACATATAGGGCAAATATTAAGTTTAGCAGAACTCTGAGTTGATACTGTTTTCTTTTGACTTATTGTTTCCGGTTCTTTGAGTTTTGCGTATTTCTTTTCCTTCTCACAGGTCTGGCTTTATCAGCTCCCTTTGAGGACATTTACTTTGGTCTCTGGGGATACAACTGCGTCTTAGCCTGCATCGCTGTAGGAGGGATGTTTTACGCTCTCACCTGGCAGGTGCACCTGCTCGCCATCACATGTGGTGAGTAGATAGCCACCAAGATAAAGCCTCCATCTAAAAGGTGTGGGTGCGTCACTTAACTGTAAGAAACCGAGTCAAGCGTAGATATGGTATTTCTGATATGTTCTGATAATCACACTTGTTATATCACGGGGATTTGAAGACTTTTTCTCCTCTGCAGCTTTTTTCTGCGCGTACCTTGGCTCAGCCATCTCCAACGTCATGTCCACGGTTGGTATAGAGATCTGCACCAACAGATTTTGATTTGCCATTTATTTGTATCTCACACTCTGTTTATGTATTCCAGCTGGGTTTGCCGGCGTGCACCTGGCCTTTCTGCCTGTCTGCCCTCACCTTCCTCCTCCTAACGACGGGGACCAAGAGGATATTCAAGCTCCCGCTGGCCAAAGTCACCTACCCTGAGAAAAACCTGGCCTTCTACTGGAGGCTGAGGAAGCAGGAGAAGGCAGAGAAGGCAGCGAGAGAGAGTCAGGAGCAGCTGAACGCTGAGATAACCCTGCATGACAAAAAGCAATTAAAACTGGAACTTCGACGAATAGAGGAGGGGAGACAAGAAAGTGAAAACAACAACAGTACTGAAATGGATGAGGGCGTTAATGTGGAAAGAACAAACGGAGAAGATAATTCCACCAAGGTTGTTCCTGCTGACTATGTCTGAACAATATTCTTGGAAATAGTGAAGATGTGAAAATAAGGAGTGAAATGTTTGAATAATGTAAAAATATGTAGTTGTAAATATATATATATTTTTATTATTCTGCTGTCAATATTCATATTGTTTTTTAAGAGTAATGTTCAATTTAGCAACCAGTACTTCTTGTATACACTTGTCTTAATGTGGGTGCTAAGCTTTTATTTGCACTGTAATTTTTTTTGGAACAATAAATTTTGGTGTTTTCAAAAACAGGGAATTTCTGTCAGCAGGATAACTAGCTGTGCACTCCACTAAGCTGGTCTTTGTGGATGAGTGGCACAAGAAAAGCTGTTTTGTTTACAAAGCCATAAAAAACATGTAAACTCTGTTTCTGATATGCGAAATGTTAAGCGTGTAGGAAATATAATGCTGTCTACTGTCATGAACGTACCACCCCGTTGATATTTTCACCACCATACTGGTGAAAAACTGTTAGAGGCTGCAAAAAGCTTAAGATTAGGGGGAAGGTTCACTTTTCAGCAGGACAATGACTAAATATACAGTCAGAACTACACTCAACAGCCACTTTATTAGGTCCAACTTCTCATTAATGCAAATGTCAAATCAGCCAATTGGATGGCAGCAACTCAATGCATTTAGGTGTGTACACATGGCCAAGATGATCTGCTGCAGTTCAAAGAGAGCATCGGAATGGGGAACAAAGGTGACTTAAGTGACTTTGAATGTGTCATGGTTGTTGGTGCCAGATGGGCTGTTCTGAGTATTTCATAAACTGCTGATCTACTGGAATTTTCACGCACAAGTATCTCTAGGGTTTACAGAGAATGGTCCGAAAAAGAGAAAAGATCGAGTGAGCAGCAGTTCTGGGGGCACAAATGCCTTGTTGAAGCTAGAGGTCAGAGGAGAATGACCAGATGTGTTTGAGCTGATAGAACGGCAACAGTAACTCAAATAACCGCTCGTTACAACCAATGCAGAAGAGCGTTTCTGAACGCACAACACATCGAACGTTGAGGCGGCTGGGCTACAGCAGCAGAAGACCAACCGGGAGCCACTCCTGTCAGCTAAGAACTGGAAACTGAGGCTACAATTCACACAGGCTCACCAAAATTGGACAACAGAAGTTCGGGAAAAATGCTGCCTGGTCTGATGAGTCTTGATTTCTGCTGCGACATTTGGATGGTACGGTCAGAATTTGGCTTCAACAACATGAAACAGGAGTGACACTGAAATGTTAAATGAACCTTGTATCAACGGTTCAGGCTGGTGGTGGTGAGGCAATGGTGTGGGCAATATTTTTCTGGCACACTTTGGGCACCCATTAGTACCAATTGTGTCAACGACACAGCCTACCTGAGTATTGTTGCTGACCATGTCCATCCGTTTATGACCACAGTGTACCCGTCTTCGGATGGCTACTTCCAAAGGGTAGTGCACCATGTCATAAAGCATGAATCCTCTTAGACTGGTTTCTTGAACAATGTGGTCACTAAACTCTAATGGCCTCCACAGTCACCAGATCTCAATCCAATAGAGTACCTTTGGGAAATGGTGGAACGGGAGAATCGCATCATGGATGTGCAGCCGACAAATCTGCAGCAACTGCATGATGCCGTAGTGTTAATATGGACCAGAGTCTCTGAGGAATGTTTCCAGTACCTTATTGAACCAATGCCACAAAGGATTAAGGCAGTTCTGAAGGCAACAATCCAGTACAAGCAAGATGTACCTAATAAAGTGGCCGGTGAGTGTACGTCAGGTTGGTTTAGATTAAAGCTTATTCACTTGTTTGAATGGCCCAGTCAAAGTGTAGATATAGATCAAGTTTTTAGAATGTAGCACATTAAGCTTTTATTTGGTAAGAATGATTCACTCTTTTACACTGATGAATTATTCTTATTGGTTTATCCTTTCCAGTGATGTTTGTGCTCGTTCATTGAGAATGAACCCGAAACTTTAAATATTTAATGTTTGTACTTCCCCATTAAATTTCTATCACACCTAAATCAGTTGAAGCTTTGGCTCTGCTCACAAAGAGATAAGTTTCTGCCTGGTTGCAACTAGTCATCATGATGTGACTTTAAACACAGAGTTACTTTATGTTATTATAGGTTTAGTCACAAGATGCATTGCAAATTTTTGAGAGGCCCCCATGACTGCATAAAAACATGTAAATAAATATGACCCTGCTCACTGCAACACAAAGCAGATTTGTCCGTTTATTAATCTGGCTTAGGGGACTTGCACAACGAGTCTGAGAGATTCCAGAGACTGTTGCAGTTCCTGATTTAAATGGTCAGAGAATGGGATTAAATATGATCTGAGGCCCAGCACACTGAAGTGCTGAAATTAAAAAAAGCCTAACTCCAAATTTGTTTCTCAAGCCCCTTTAGTGTTTTCATTTTCTTAATCAAAGAATGTTTGTATTACAGCAAGACACAATTAATAGACTCCTGACACTCATGGATATCAGGATACTCATGGATTAACTTGTTGGATGTTTAAAGGTTTTCATATTTTTTTTAAACTTTAACTTCAGTATTATTTTATTTAGATTTTATGTGATAGATGCTCATCAAAGTACTGCCCAATCCAGAAGTATAAGGAAAATTATTATTTTTAAATTATTGTTTTGCAATAAAATAAAAAAAAAAAAAAAACTGCCTGTGCCTGTGAAGTTCTTGCTGCTGGTACTGCTGCAAGTCTTTGGAGGCATGTCTCTTCCAGGTCTGCACATATATCATTAATTTTTTTTAAAATCACATAACCTCTTCTACTTTGTTGGTTTTGCTCATGTAAAATGAATTTCCTCATGGCTGAATTTGAAGATCAAATCAAAAACTTTAGACTGCGTTTATAACTGTGGTCAATTTTGACCTTTTTTGCTCCCATCAAGTCAGAGCAGACTGGATTTGGCTTCAATAGCTTCAATTTGGTTATTCAAGCTATTAATACACAGTCAAAAGAAAAAGTAAGATTGAATAACTGCTAAATACTGAAAGTTTAGGAAGGCTTAAACAAAAAGATTATTTATGAATAACTCTACAGTAGTAATATATCATTTTTTAAAACTTTAGTTAGGCAATCAACTTGATAAAATCTTGACTCTGTTTAAGCATGTTAGGTGACAACATCTCTAGTAACGTAAATTACTAGAGGTGTAATTTACATTACATCTCTAGTTCTCTTGTTCTTTCACTATCTACACGTTAGATTAAGATGAAGCTTCAAAGCTGCAGCTTCTCTCTGCATATTTGCTACATCTCCCGTCGACAAACAGCAAAATCATGCAAAAAACTGAGACCAAAAACTGAGGAGAAAATGATTCCTTCTGTATGCCTCCTAAGTTTGCCCTAAAAAAAATTCCTAAATCTTTAGCTCATGTCTAAACACAGAAGTGAGCTAAAGAAACCTCATTTCTGTATGGGGTCAGGCATGATCATATAGCAAAATCCATCAGCTTCAGCATTACTGTCGACAATGACTGCATTTGAGGAAATTACATTTTCATTTTCCTGTCAGTTGACGTTACGTATGTCGATGTTATGTAAGTGATTTACACATGTTTGTCAAATTTCTGGAACCTCACAAGATCACACCTTTTGTGCCAGGTGCAGGTAAAAGCTTCGCTCTAGTGAAACTATGCAACAGCAACCTTTATGGAAACCTGTTGCGCCTCCTTCGTCAATCCAAACATTTGAGATAGAAAAATGTGATAAGTGCCAGACAAGATCAGAACACAGCATGCCAGCGGCTTCCAGAAGCCTTTGGAGAAAACTCAGTATTAAAACTGCAGTGTTTCTCAGTCACACGGCTCACAGAGAGATTACATCACACTCAACAAGTGTCATTCCTCTGTCAACTGACTCTTACATCCGTCTGCCATTTCGATTCACAGCAATGGTTGGATAATTTTTTACAAGTGTTTCAACATGACTATGATTCATCCTTTGAAACATTACTATCTTGTCTTCAAGTAGAAAGACTTTATTCTTAGGTGCTGTTGAATAAAGAGCAAAGGAGGCTAGATGGATAAGACAGCCTGGTTATCCCACAGCATCAGGTTTTGCAGTTTCAGCTTACATAACGGCTGTCGACGAGCAGATAAAGTCCAAAGTGACATCAAGAGGCTGGTTTAATTGATGACTATAAATTAAGTTTTATCAGTGTGTCCATTTTTCAGGACAGATATAGTTGCTTAGCACTTTGTATGACAGAGTTGTTTAAAAGCAACTTGGATCCATGAGCGACAAAAGTGTTTGCTGTGTTTTGACTCCAATAAAGTGTCAATTTCCTTTCTTCAGTTAGCCAGCACAAAGGACTAAAATGTTAAAACCCTACTTAATGTCAACAGAATTGTAATGTTCATATGATAAACACCACATAAGCATCATAATCATAACCTTTGTGGTCATCTGTGTAATCATAGTAAATATCTTTTCAGGATTTCATGACGCAGAGTGGACACTGCAGAGCTGTTTGCTTCCTTTGGGGAACTATAGGACCTCATTCAGCAGAATTTATGATTTTATGGTTTGTTGGCAGTGATGCCGTTGGATCAGGATACTGATCATTTCTATTATTTCAATTAGCAGACTTGTGCCAGATTAGGAGCTCGTTTCTGCCCAACCAGTCGAGATGAGAGCTTTTTATTCCCTCGCTACATGGACATGAAATATGTGATGCCATTACAGAAAAACCCTGAGTATGATTGGAAGAGACAACTCCATTAGTGCAAAGCTGCTGCACAATTTATGAGTACAAAGTATAAACTGTTACCTGGGTGCACTATCCAGGGATGCATGTAAGACAAAGGTTATCATACATTCGTGGAAGCCTTATACAACTCCAGTGGAAAAGGCAGTTTGACAAGCCTACAGTTGGACAGTCATGCTGACTGAAACCATATTGGTTACAGCATTTCATGATGAGCTCTGTGCTAAAGATGTACTGACAGAATTAGGAAAAAACTCAGTCACTATAAAGCTGCACGGGATGGGAAACCTTTAAATAAACGTCGTACTACAAACAAAAACTTTTATATATTTTAGAGTGATTTCATGTCTTAGACCAACAGAAAATGGAACAAAAATAACTTGTGGCTTAAAATATTTGGTAGAAATAAATATATAAATGATGCAGCCTGTTGTAGTCTGGATCAGACACAAATTACATCTATTAGCTAATCACTTTTAGAAGTCATTTAACTGATAAGACTAATCAGAATACACACTGAATGTCCTGGCTTACATGCGAAGGTTCATGTGTGGTGCAAAACTAAAACTTTACGTCTGTGTAACCCATATAGTCAGTATAATAATGAGGTGGCAGGGCAGCATCATGCTGTGAGGATGATTTTCTTTCTTTGCTTTCCTGAGCTAAAGTAAAGATGGCTAGAGTGTGAAACTTAGTGTCCGGATACGTAAAGCTAGTAAAGATCCTAAAATACCTGCAATTGTGTCCACATATAATTTTCCTTTCTTTTCAAAACTGCGCACTACTTTCTGCACAACATGAAAATGCAAAAGTGCATTGATGTTTGTGTTTGTAATGTGGCAAAAATTTGAGGGGTGTAAAGAAACATCAGGGGTGAAAATAAATGTGGAAGTCACCGTTGTACCAATTCACAAAAAGTTTTCTCAGGGCATACTGGAATTGAAGATTCATCACTTTTCAGTCAATGAAATGTTTTCAAATACATTCAAATCTAGTTTAATTGTGTTTCAGTTCATAAAAAAGAGTTAGTGTTCATATTGCTCACTTTATTCCAATCAAAAAATCCTCCTAGACTGTTTTTTTCCACACCAGTCCCGTTTCGTCGTGCAGGTTGATCTGATAAGATATAATCTGATTTAATGCCACTGATACGGTACACTGTGTGCCAGTGTCAGCGTCACCTGGTGATGGTGATGATGATCCACATTGTTTGGATTTCTGCTGTGCTTCTAACAAGGGTTGTCACCAAAAGCCGAAAGGAAGGACAAATGGATGAAAGACCAACACCAAATAGAGAACAACACAAGTGAAAGAAAATTATAAAATTGCATGATCTCTCTTTTGTTTTTTGTAGAATAAAATCTTGAGCTTTGCAGCATGCATTTGTTTTCAGTCCTGAATATTTTGACAAGCCTATATGGAAGTTAAGTGCAGCAGCTGAACACAAGATAGACCTAAGAAAGAAGCAGCTTCTTAGAGGCTGAGGAAGGCTTAAAAGCACGTTTCATTTCCAGTCGATCAATAAACTCATGGTTATGATGGAATGGTTTGACTCAGAACATATTTACCTGTTTGAGAGGCCTAGGTCTATTTTTAATTGTGAATTTATTCAATGTAGATTTAACAAACTAGGCATACCTATAAACTTATTTTCTTCCACATATTACAAGGCTTGGTGTTTCTGAGAACTCAAAGGAATGCCTTAAATTTTAAGACACTTTTAAATTCAAATGAACACTTTTACAAGATCCTATAAAGATGAAAAGGTGATCTGCTCTGACTGCCACTGAGGAAGCATGATGATTAGGTTTTTGGATTTATTAAGTTAAACAGTGGTCAGATTATTGCCACATCATCTTTAAATGACTAAAATGCTCTGTAATTTAAGAGAGGAAATCTCTGGTATCAATTGGAATCTGCTAATCTCTTTTGATCAGGAATCACGTGAGATCAGCAATCTGAAGCGCTGCAGCATCGCTGCCCTACTTAACATCGTATCTGTTATTTTTAATCACCTGATCACCTGGCATGATGCAAGTTAAGTACAAATGATGATAATGAAATCAGGTACGCTGCAAACATGAATTAGTCTAGACATGATGAAGCATCTGGTGTTCAAATGTTGGTGTAGGGGCCCCAAAAGCACTGGGTCGGCCTTGAGGCAGCCATCTTTTCAAATGTCTGAAACGCCAAAGACAGGACACAAAATTAGGATGACGTTTTCCGAATCAGTGAATGAATATTTGTGCTCAAGTTTAGTTTTTCTGCAGTTCTAACTCTACAACTGATTTGTGTGATATGTTCTCTTTGGGCTAATCATTTGGGTCAAGATGCTATCTTTAATCATATTTTTTAAAGTGTAGAGGAGAATGTCAACACGTCAGCAGTGGCTTTCAAAGTATGAGGTCAAGCACAATATCTAGATGTGGAGTCAAAGGCTAACGCTCTCAAACAAGACATAAGTCTTCAACAATGTAAGAGAAAAATGTCTTCAAAGTATCTCAAAGCGATTAATAGGATAGCTACTTTACGCTTCATCAACTTCACTTAAAACATTTTACGTTTACATAAACTGAAACAAATAAAATTAATTCAGGAGTTTCATCTTACCAAGTATTTATTATCTAGTCTCTAGAGCAAATAGTACACTTGAAATAAGACAAAACTAACTTACAAGTCATTTTTCAGCCAGATATAGGAGCTTGTTTTAAGTCAGTAATTTCTTAATATTAAAGAAAAAGTGCTAATTCACTTTTAACACAGCAAAAATCTCTTGCAATAAGCGAAATAATCTGCCAGTGGAGCTGGTACTTTGGTCTGTGCGTTACTGGTCAGTTTAGACAGACCAGTAAAGCTCATCCTTCAAACAAAAAAATAGGAGTTCAGCCATATGAATTTAAATGATTAAGTTTAATCTAATGTCACCAGAGGACTTTTTCAACATTCTAGTGAATATTCAAGGTCAGCTCTTTTCATCTATTTTTTTTTAAAATAGCTGTTTCTCTTTTATCTACTGTTGTAAAAGATAAACAAAAGCCACCATTTATGATTATTCTGCTGGTCAACGCATTTGGTACAATTCAAAAATGCTTCCAACTTACATTACTCCAAACTTAATGACATCTTTTAGGAGCATCGCTGCCATCTACTGTTCAGATACAGAATGTTTTTGGGGTTTTTTTTTGACAGGGCTTCTGTGGTTCTGATGTTTCATATGTTCTGATGTGTCTCTGTATCCAGTTACTCTGTGGTTCTGCTGCTTTCACATAGAAATTTTTCACATCATTTACATTTCTGATTTAAATTATTTAATTTAGAAAAATCCCATCAAACCTGAAGTGAAGGGGATTGGCTACAACTGCATGTGAAATAAGCAAAAGTGATGCGAGTAGATTTGAAAAGCAAAACTATTTAACCCCAACCAGAACCAGCATGTTTCTGAAGGATGGTAAATGCAGATCAGTGTGATAACATCAAACACAGAAAATAAATAAAACCAACTTAAAATCAGTAACAATGTGCTGAACATCTGTAAATAATAAAATGTCCAATGCATTAATGACACCTGAAGGAAAAGCCATGAAAAGATGAGCAAATTAAACCAATTTTAAATATTATAATTAAAAATCGCTCAATTAAAGAATTTGATATAAAAATTGTGTAGTGTCAAGAAGAAATCTCAACAGTGATGCTAAAAACACTCTTATACTGAAAGAATATATGCATGTGATCATATTTACATGTAAATATATGTAGTTTTCTTTTATATTTTACAATAAACATTTGGTTTTGTACAATGAAAGTCACTAAAGAAGAGCTGGGTTCAAATTAGCTTTATTTGGAGTGTCAATAATGATAATAAATGAAACAGTTTGCTTCATGAAAAAGGCTTGTAAAGCACAGGAACTTAAACTTTGGGCAGTTTTTGACAGAAAGAAAAAAACAATGCAACAAAAAAAAAAAGGACAGATGAACAATGTGGGAAAATCTGACTGATGAAAATGGAGTTCCCTTTCAATTTCTTTCAATTTTAAATGTTTTTCCTAAGTAGCTTAGTTGAACAATCTGTGCAGATTTCAAGCAATAAAATCCTGAAAGGATATGGAAGGACATCATCTCAGTGCAAAAACAAAATGTTTTACAGTTTCACTGCGAGCATGGCGCTCTTACGTAACAGAAAGATATCTGAGCAAAACTGAACGAAATCCTTCCAGCAAGTAGAATCAGTGAGAGGACAAAATAATTGGCTGAAATATTAAAAATCTTTACACAGATTTAAACTGTGATGAGATGCTTTACCAAGTTTGATCCAGTCACTTGTTTTTGTCTTAATTTCTTCTACTTTGGAAACTTATAACTTCACACTTTTAAAGACTTGACTTTTCTACATTTCTAAATAAATTACTACAAATCTATTTGTACCCGTTGAATAGTCGTCACATGTTATCTGTAGGCTCAAACACTGATTTTTGGAGTAACATAAGCATAATGCATTTGTAGGATCTGGACTAATTTCGATCAGCTCCGTTTTGAAAATGTTTGGACGGTTCCAATAATGTAAAATCCTAGACTAAAAACAGATTACTTAAAGCACAGTAGAAAAAAAAAATTGGTGTCTTCATTTTGTTTCAAGAGATTTCTATAAAAAATATCAGCTATTGTGCTTTGTTGAATATTTTAAACCCAGTTTAGGAACCACTGGTTCAGTTTAATCTGAATTTAATGCTGTCTGGAGACCAAACAGGGAGTTCAATAATAATTCTTCACTATGCAAAACCAAGATACCCATGGCTAAAATGTTAAATATGTAATTTGGCAAGTCAAAGACAAAAGCATGGGAATTTAATATAGATAAATGTCAATTGGTTGGTTTTGAAAATGTAAGAAAGAAAAAGAGTAAGATCAAGCTTTTTTTTTTTCCTTTTTTTTTTTTTTTTACTTATCCAGATCTGGAAAATGCTACAAAGCTCATACTTTTCAAGAACCTTTTGCACCACAGAACCCATCAATAACAGAGGTTTCATCGAATCGCCTTGTCCAAAAGGTACCATTAGGAGGAGCATTTCACAGATATCTTGAGTTGCCTTTGTGGGCATAAATGACACTCAGTATTACGTAACTCCACCGTTTTTAACGTGTGAAACAAAATGAAACCATGATAAACGTAACAGGAAAGTGAATCTGAAGAAAGTACCTCTCTGGACATGCATCTGTCTTTAAACAACATTTCAGAAAACAAAGAGTCACATGTGAAGACTGTTAATAAATAACTACTTCCGAGGAGTGACACGCAACCTCTGCGTTTTTTAGACTAATAAACAACAAATTATCAATAAGTATCGACAGATAAACACAGATGCCTGATATCTCTAATATGCACAGTAGCCCTTGTAACACAACATTCATCAGCAAACGACCTCCTTTTGGTTGTCTAAGTAAGGAAATATGAAAATAACAAAAAGAAAAAAAAAAGCTTTGACCTGGACTCAAAATAAAACTTTACACTATAAACAAACACAACAGATATCAAAGTTGTAAAATATTAAAAGTCAATATGTCTAAAATAGTACTTCCAAAAGCACATTGCTGACAGTATTTACATTATTGTTACAGCCTTACACAGGTATGGACTAAAAAAAGAAAAAAAAGAAGAGATTAGAGGCAACAAAAGTAGAGTAAAACAGGTGGATCAGAGCTGAAACTAAATAAAGAGACCGTTTGGCTCCAGTGTTGGCTGCCTGCTCTCACCTGCTGTAAGACACATTGGGTGATTTAAACCTGCACTGGTTTTCAGTACATCCTTTACTGCACACAGTGGGAAGGTTTCTTACTACATTCAACTGATACCAAAACAGTTTGGCATTTTAAACCATCAATTAATCAACTAGCCTGACTAGCATCAACATGGCAAAACTCTTTAGTTACAGGAGTGATGGGGATCCATTTCACAAAACTGCATCTCTTATTTCCGCACTGCTGAGGAACGTCGCGCCGCCTCGTCTTCGTACATAAAATCGGATGTTTTGAAATATTTTATAGCCTAAATGGTTGGGTGTTTGAGACGCAGCAGGGGCGAAGGAGGTCTGTTTCAATCTTTGAACCATGATTGTCTAATAAAGCACAAGGTTTAGATGAGAACTGCGGAGGAGGTTTGGTCGACAGCATAAAACACAAGGAGTGTGTGGTGAGTCTGACAACAATCAGACGGACAATTAGAACCACCCTGAGCTATCAAGTAAAACTGACAGGACTCATCTCAGAAACCTTTCATCCAGAAGGAGCTTTTGATTATTGCTCTGATCTGGATACTGGGAGTTAAGGGACAGAGTCCAAAAATAGTGCAAACACTGCTGCTGTCTTGAAGATGCACCCCCACCTGCTCGCTATCGGGGCGGATTCAGGTTGACTTAACCTTCCTAAGACAATTTTCTCATAGCTTCTAAGTTGTTTTCTATCCACCGTTTGTTCAGCCTGATGGTTTCCAGAGCCTCCTGCACGCTCCTCATCTGAGAGCCGCGCTGCTTCAGGCTGGAGAAGAACGCCTGAACCTGCAAGAGACACACAGTGATCCAAGGACTCTTAGTCATTCAAAGCAGGTTTACAGACTTTAACGTATTAATATCCTTTGAACTTGTTCTTGTCACATTACAAACTCAAAACTCAGACCAACATAACAAGTAGGGTATAAATGTATCTCATACATGGTTTTAACAATTAAAACCCCTGAAGAGTGTGGTGTGAATATGCATTTAGCCACAGTGAGTCAACACTTTGTAAATCAGACACTGCTGGAAGTATTTTTGTGTTTCTTTTTACCGAATTTGAAAATAATTCTACAAACATCTTTACTCATTTTTACCTAATCATCGTTGCAAAAATAGCTAAAGCACAGTCAGATTAACAGGAGACAACAACTGCCATAAAAGTCCAAATGTACGTCAGTCTGGGCTTTGACTGGGCCAATCTTAAACGTGGATCTGCTTTGATCTAAACAGTTTCATTGTAGCTCTGGTTGTGTGTTTTGGGTCATTAAACTTCCACCCCAGTCAAGTATTTTGCAGTATCTACAGGTTCCCTTTTAACTCTGATCCCACCAGAGAAAAATGACTAATTAAGTGACTTGTGAAGCCAATAAGCTACACTTGGTTTTATCTCAGGGTATCAGAACAGAGCCGGTTCACAATTGTGCGCTAATCTGTGTTTGTCAATCTCATGAAACCATATTGTACATCTCCAATATTTACATACCTGATCAAGATGCACCTGTGTGGAGAACTGGGAGGTAGTGGATTTGACGATTGTCTGAATGGCAAAGGAGCCCACAGGAAACCTGCAGCCAGAAGCACAGGAAGCTATAATGATACTCAGAAGTCCAGATCCTTTAATTAGCAGGTAAATTAATCCTGGGATGTATTTTAAGACAGGGATCTGATGAGACTTACTTCTCTATGAGGCGGTCCCAGTTTACTTGTATAAAATCCCAAGCAAACAAATAGCCAGCAAATCCGTTACACACAGTGTTGATGATCAGAGGCAGCTCCTGTGTCTGGATGATATTCCCTCTCAGACCTGGCCTTGAGAATCCTGCACAGATCAAAATAAAGAGACTTTAGCAGCAAACAATGCAACCCTAAGTGAGACCACAATGCAACACGATGTTTGTAAAGAAGGATATTGGGAGAGGAATAAAAATAAGCAAAAAGCTTTTGTTTCCAGGATTGGCCTGAGTTTCTTTTTATCTCCTTGACAACTCTGACCCGGTTCTCTTGTCACTGCTGTAGACTTGGTTCTGTCTTGTTTTGTATATAGAACAAACTGTCCAGTTTTGGTTTCATCTTTCCAAAAGACCTTCTACTTCCTCATGTTTGTTGCTTGTGGCAAACTCCAAACTCGACTTTATTTCAATGTTTTTCTCATCACTTGTCCATAAAGGTCAGATTTGTGGAGTGGAAGAGCAATAGTTGTGATGTGAACCGATTTGTTCTCTGCAGCTCCACCAGAGTGACTCCATTTACTAATTTGTTGACATCTAAATACAACTGACTGCACTAGATTTTATTTAGCAGAATCAAAGAAAAGGAAAATGATTTTCAAGCAAAGATTTTTGAAAACCATTAATCATTTCTTTTACACTTAAAGAATGATGCACTACTTTGTGTTGGTCTATGACATGAAATCCAAATAAGTCTAAGTTTATAAAGTAAAATGTGCAAGACTTTAAAGAACTGCTGTGAACTTCAGCTTAAATATATATAAAATCACACAGACCCTTACCATGCAATACGATGTGGGTCTTGAGTGGATGCCAGGCCTTTTAGCATCTTTCGCTTCTGCGCATCATTGGTGGTAGTTGCGTACAAGGTGAACAAAGTTTGCCAGCTGTCGTCTGACTGAGCAGCCACTGTAAACACAGCTTGCTGCAAATCACCTGGGATCCTACAGAAGTAAATATGAAAACACAAACATTAGAATACTTATTTTTAGGACTCTTGCTTTCCTCTTCCTACTAACACACATTTTGTCATGATTCTGGCCCGTCTGCCTGCTTTGTTTTTCTCCTCAGCCTTCACCTCTCCAATCAGGCTCATCTGGTTGACCTGCATGCTGCTGCGCTGCAGCACAATCAGGCTCATGTCATCCACCTGTTCACCAGCAGTTTTAGTCAGCTCTCCGCAGGCAGATGGTGCCAGATTTGTGAAAGCCTTCAGTGTGAGTAGATATCCAGCGTTACCTCCTTTGCCTAACCACAATCACAATTCTTGTCTCCTGGATTTCCCTGCCTTGCCTAGCCCACGTCGGATACTTCACTGGCTTCTGATTTCTGGACCCGACCCTGTTTCTGCCTCTTGACCTCTGCCTCGCCCCTGGGTTTGTCTGCCTGAGATTGTCTTCACATGCCTGACCTGTTTCCTGTCCCCTGACCTCCGAATTCTGATTTCCCCTGAGCTCATAACCTGCTACCAGTGTTCAACCTCTGGCTCAGTCTCCATCTTGCAGAGGTGTTCTGTACAACCGAGCCCTGAGAAAATGGCTCACCACCACTTTCCTGAGGAACCAGGAACCTTCCTGTGTTCTCCACAGCACCTTGAGAAGGTTAGTGGCTTTCTCTATTGAGCCTTGACACCCAAGATTAAAACCCACTAACCTGGTTCTCTGCCCTCGGGTTCCTGTCCTAGTGCTGGTGGTCGCCTGTCCCACACCTGATTATCAATAAACCCTTTGCTTTTCAATTTTCTGTCTGGCTGAAATTTCGGGTCCTCTGTTCTGAACATTACACATTTTCTGAACTCTTACAAAATTAAAAGCCTGTTTCTGTTTGCAAAAGGATGTTAAGGTATTTTTTGTGAAGCGATCACAAACCACGACCACGTTTCTTGTCGTGGTCGTGATCGAGTTCCTGAGTTCTTTACTTACTTGCTGGTAAAATTGGAGTCTGTGTAGTTTTTGAACAGGGATTTGGCTTTGGCAACGTAGCCTTCATTATTCAGAGCGCAGGCCGTTGAGATGAGGGCTGAGCGCAGCTCCTGTTTCGATAGACTCTCCTCCTCCTCCCAGGTTTGACTTTCCATCAGAGAACCAAATTGATGCTGAATGTAATCCTGTTGCATAGAGAAAAAAATAATAAATAACTCGATTCCACAGCAACATTTGGACTTATTTTACAAAAGTAATGTAGTTTATAACTTAAAGTGCTCATCCTTTAAATTTCAGGATGACAATAAAAAAAAATTTGTTTTACTGTTTAGATTAAATTTAAACACCAACTGACTTTCCAAAGCACTCATTTGCAAAGTACCTTCATTCGAGCTGCCAAGTCAGACTCCTGCCTTTTATCGAGCAGCCTGTAGATGCTGTTCAGCTGCAGCAGAGCTTCTGTCACAGGAGCCGTCTCCGTTTCGTTAGGCATGAAGCTCAACAGCTGGCATGCTTGTACAAAAGGGACACGTCCCAGTCTAACGACCAAACAAAGCAGGGAGAAAAGATCGAACACTGAAGTGAAATATTGGAGTAAAATTGCTTATTTAATCACAGACTATGCATGCATGTTAGCTATGTAGAACATCACTGAAATGTTAATTTATTCAAGTAAATCAACACAACTCTGAACCAGAGAAAGCAGACACGTTTTACCATAGGTAAAAAATAAAAACTGGGCTGTTGCTCAGGCGCTCAAAGCCCTCTTATCAGATGAAATTAAATTTTAATTTGTAAATCAAGGTTACAGATTCTGGAGGAATTGACAATTAGTGTTTATCTGGGAAGACAAGTCATCTGATGGTGTTGGTCTGCTGTGTTTTATCAAGCCCAAATTCAGCGCAGGCATTTACCAGGAAATGTTAGTTACTGTATATGGACATGCTGACTTAAGACTTGACATCTACCCTCCCTACCAAAAGTAACAATGCCTGTCTGAATGATCCAGGGTATATCTGCACTTGATTGATCAGTAACTATAATTTAGATGAGCTGAGGTGCGCAGTTAAAGCCAAACGGGCAAAGACTGATCACCTCTGTGACAATGATTTTCATCATTTGAATTACTGAAGCAAATTAACTATTTGATGTCATAATTTATTTTGGTGCACTCACAAAGTAAGAAAACAATATTCAGATGTTTACCTGGAGAGAGCAAAGATGTTATGTATGACTGAGGCTCGGTCTTCAGCTGTGAGAACGTTGATGTTTTCGGACAAAGCGTCATGAATAGCACTCCAACCATCGTGTCCGTAGTCGACAATGTAGAAGCCGGTATTCTTGTAGTTCAACTTTAGCCACTTTACGCTTTCTGGTACCTTTAAACTTTCTGAGATACACAAACATTTGTCATTGCAGAGTCCAAAACAATGTGACAGAGAGTGTTACGGCAGGGTTAAGCGTTACACTGTACCTGACTTTTTACTCAGATTGAACATCTGTCTGCACGCCGGGGCCAAGCTACAGCTGTCGTTCACAAATGTGATGGGAATATTCCACTGTCTGAAATGGAGATCGCAGCACCGTTGGGTTTCATGCTGCATTTCTCTTACTGATGAGTGTGTTGATGAAACTCACCTGGGTGCTTTTGTGGTGTTGTCAGATGTGAGCAGAAAAGGCTCCTGGGAGAAGGTCACCATGTCGCCTTTGCGACTCACAGTGACCAATGGGAAGCCTTTCTGTGATGTCCATGAACTCATCATCTCAGAAATATTCTTACGCGGGTTGGAAACCTCAACATGCAGGAAATAAGTAAAATGACAGAAGGAGTTATTTGAAGTGTTACAGGTGAATGATAATTAAGATTTTGGTGAATATATAAATAGAGGAAAAAATCAAACATCTGCTAACAGAGTTCAAGATCCTCTAATGCAGCTTTAGTTTAAAACCAAACTGGGTGATAAGGATCAATAAGTGATGAACAGGCAGCAGGAAGGAAACGTTACGCTTGCAGACACCTAATCAGTAAACTGATGGCTCAGAGTTCAAAGCCTCAGAGATATTATGCAAAAGTCATTACCAAATATTTCACATGACAAACATATGTATATGAAGTGTAAAGCTCCTGGGAAACTAATCTAGTTATTCCAAATGGTAAAACTAACAAAAAAGGGTTCTTGTTACAGGAAACAAAGTACTGTTTTCGGTCTGCATGAAAGAGACGTGATGACAAAGATCTCTGACCAGAGATGCAGTGATGAGGTTTTTACGTTCCTCTTCCAGTTTTTCTTTAAGGGCCAACCTGTTCATTCTTATTTTCTTTTTAAGCACTAAAAGCAACTCATTTGTTAATATTTAATCAACTTAGGACTGATAAAAGCAAAAAGCTGCAGGCAAATTGACAGAAGTACCAGTTTTAAATCCAGCAGAAAATCTACTACTTGTGTTTGCAAACTGAAATGGGAGCTTTCAGTGTTAATGCATCCATTGAAAATGAAATAAATTTAGATGTATCCATGTTGGACATGCATGTTGAGGATAAGAGTCAATCGATTACCCACTAAGACATCATTTAAATAACCGTGCACATATCGACCCCATGTATAGGCAAACGCATACCTGTGTAAGGCTGTTCCAAAGGTCCACCGTTTCTGTATTTAATCCACTAAATGATTTCAGATACCGAATAATGCCCTTTTTGAACTGCTGCTCCTCTGGCAGTGATGCATTCAGCATCAGGAGAATTGAAGCACCCTGGAGAGTAGAGGCACAAAACACCAACAATTAAAACCAAGATGGATCATTAGCCACAGCTGCAGCTGACTGTGAGGTCCAGCAGAGAAATTTCTCTTAAGTAAGAAATTGGATATGAATATTTGGCAAAAGAACACGGAGCCTCTAGTAAACTAAACAAGTTATAAACTACCCTAATGTATCTTTATACTTTGCGTTTACGAAGCCAGGCTTTCTGGTAATCTTTAAAAGTTATCTTGTTCAATAGTTCTATGTGCTTTTTAAACATTTTTTATAGTTTTTCTTTGAACTTTGGCTGCTTTTAAACAGTTTCCTGTTCACTTTTTTTTTAAAGTAATTAAACATAATTGCAAATTGTGATGAGTTGGCTTAAAAATAGGAAAGCAGGCAAATGGAGGACAAAGAATCAGCATAAGGTAAAAAGCCAGCATCAACAGCAGATGAATAATATGTGAAGGACATCTCTTCAAGAAACTGGAAAATAATCCAGCAAAAACTTGAGAGATAAGTCTTTTATTACCTTTTAAATGTAATAGAAGAAGTGACCTATCAGAGTAATAAGAGATTATTAATCCCTAAACACATTAACATGTATATTCCTAAGGATCTAACACAATAAACGTATATTATTCTGTTGATTATCAGGTTCTGAACTTAGAATAAGTGTAAAATTAGTTAAAGAAAAAGCAAAAAACATTTAGCAAGCCCAATCAAATACAGATCAGAACATCTGTGACATGAAAACAAAAAAAAAGTGAACTCTTCTTGGAAGCAAGACAAAGAAATCTTGGTCAAAGACCTTTTTGTATTTTATATAACACTCAAAGCTGTACCTTTTCATAGGAGACCTGAGTCAAACATTTCCTCGATTTGTTCTGGCGTGTTAACCTCTGTCGACACAGGGTGGGAGGAGTTTAGCGCATCTTTGTCCAGGGCTCTGAACCGCACAGTCAGGAATAAATAACCCTGCAAAACAATTCAAGCAAGACTCATTGAAAAAGTTCTCAAATTCATCCACCAGAAATATTATGTACACAGAGGTCAAATGTTCAAGCCTACAGTGTCAAAACTGGGCATTATTTCCTGCAGTGACATGTACTCCATGTAGGTGGCGAAGCCTTCGTTGAGCCACAGGTCGTTCCACCAGCTCATGGTTACCAAGTTTCCAAACCACTGAAACAGAGATGGACCAGCAAACCAAACATAATCACACTCTGCTCCTGGTGTCAAAAAAAAATAAAAATAAAAATAACTACCTGATGAGCGATCTCATGGGCTATTACAGAGGCTACTACTTGTTTTTCAAAAGAGGAGGAGTTGTTGTCCAGCAGTAAGGTGGTCTCCCTGAAAGTGATGAGCCCCCAGTTCTCCATGGCTCCTGCCAGGAAGTCAGGAATGGCCACCAAGTCTGACAAAACAGAAATGAAGCAAAAGTGTGACAGGATGATAACAAAAAGGTGTAGAAAGATAAAAGTTGTACAGGTGAGTGGTTCTGCTCACCTAGTTTCTTTAGTGGGTATTCAATCTCAAAGAATTTGTTGTAAAATTGCAGCAGTTTGGAAGCTGTGTCCAAAGCGAAGCCAGTCTGTTCTTTCTTATCTGGCACAGAATATACAGAGACCTACAACCAACAGATGTGAATATGCATCACAAATAGACACAAAGTAAAATACAACACCAAAGCAATGTTTTCAAATTAATTATTGATGATTATGGTTTGAACCCACAGCCAAACATGGCCATTTGTAAACCTACATTTGTTCCTGAAGCACTGCTGCTGACAGAGGTGAAGTTAGCAACTATGAAGGCCACCAGATAAGTGCTCATGTTGACGTTGGTCTTCTCAAACTCATCCTGCTCAAGGCCACTGGAAAGAAGTGTGGTTTTGGCCTGAAACGCAGAGTGCTAGAGTTAAATAACTACAAGGCCAACATGCAGGGAAATAAAGGTGGTTTTGAAAATCAGAAAGTAAGGAAATAAAAACTGTGTCCACATGAGGAGCTGCAAATCTGTCTATTTATTGCATAGACAGTAGTGCACACTACAAAAAGATTTTAGTTGGTACAACCCATCAGCCGGATGTATGGCTTGGGCTTTTACTTTCAGACTGATGTGCCAAAATTTTGCCTTAAGGTTTCCACAAAATGTTATCAGTATGTCATCTACGTTGAGAAGCCCATTAGTCACTCCTGCAAAAAAAACACCCACAGAACATGATGCTGCCACGGCCACAGGTTTTCCCCTTTTTCCTCAAATATAACAATGGTCATTGGGCTTCATGGGAACATTTAAACTATTGATTTATCCCACCAGGAGACATGTCTCCCATGACTAATCTGTTTTATATGTTGTGTTTTGAGTAATGGCCTCTTTAATCACCAGGTGGCCTTTCAGCCCATGTTGGTACTTGTTCTCATCAGCTTTAAAAAGCTTTCCCAAACTGTTTAAAGACATACTAATCCTAGTGCATGTAAATACCTACACCCGAGCAAAGTAGTAAATTATGTCTTTCATTATTCTGGCATTCAGCAAATATAAAAAAGTTTGGTAATTGTAAATGTTCTGAAACAAGAAAAGTACATTTTGAGTTAATGTCAGTGAGGAAAATACGGTTATGTTTATCTACACAGTCTATAAACACTGATTTTAACTGTAGATCTTGTAAAGGATTTTTAAGCAGTTTAACAAAACATATGCAACACAAAACTGAGTTCTGTCTGTTGTAACAATTTATAATTCTAAAAAAAATATAAGTTGTCATTGTTTCAAGCAAACTGGAAAAATGGAGATAAACTACACAACTTTTGCCATCTTCATGGATTTAGAAATAATTGGCTTTTGAACAAGCAGACTGGTTCTGCAGATTTTTGTTTCATGACTCAGATCAGGGATCACACACTGAACAACTGGACATGGAGGGATCATAAACTACAGGATTTATCAAACCAACTAAAGTCATCTGAACACGTCAAACTCTTGCAGGATAACAATTTGAGGCAATCATACCTGTAGGTGGTGGTAAAAGAAGAATTTCAACAAGTTCTCATGTATAAAATAAAGGATTAATTTGGATTATATTTTTATGGGGGTTTTTTCTGTGCTGCAAGATGCAGAGACTTTTTTATGTGGGGTTATGAGACATGACGCCAAGTGTTGGGCTTATTTTTAAAACTCTTAATATTTCTCCCTTGACAGAAAGCACACAAATATTTAAACTATAACAAACAACTTAATTCTAATTTAAAATGTTTTATACATAAATATGAATTACTTCAAATTGAACCAGAATCACACACAGAATGCACTGACACTATTTAGCAAATTGTTTTAAATTAGTAAATTTAAGAAGATTTTTGCATTTAAGTTAAATTCCTCTTATTCTTATTCAATTTAGACTTTCATCTGAGTTACTGATCTCATTTTTCACTTCCTTTAAATGGAAGCAGAGCACTCTACTTGGACCCTTTTTATCTTACAGGTAAATCACTAATTGAACAATACCTTAGGCATGTTGGAAAGACTCATGTAGCTTTGGTTTCTGTTGATTTTTATCAGGAAGGTGGCTTTGAAAGACGGCTCATCAAAACAAGGGAAGGCCTTCCTGGCTGAAAGCGGCTCAAACTGTGTTGCTGCAAGAACTCTATGAATAGAAGATGAAGGTTATTAGGCACGTGTTTTCAAATCAATAAGAAAAGTCAAACATGCTTTTTATTGTGGTCTTCATAGCCTTCATTAGTGTCCCAGCAAGAGACATTAACAAAATGTCCTCCACGAATAAATTTAACACAAATATTATTCATAAAATTTACCTTTTGTTTCTGTATTGATCAGTATATGAGCTATTGTAGAAACCATCGTAGCTGTGTGAGAGGTTAGCATTGTATTCAAATGTCAAAACACACTGTTGGTCTGTTTTCAGCTCCTCCGGGAACTTCACAGCAATCTGCTGTCGGGGTTTGTACTCCAGTACAGTCACGTCACGGGCCTGCCCGCTGCCCAGCTGGAAGAGAAGACGTGTCCAATAAGCAACAAGACGGAAAGAGAAAAGTCCAAAGTTAATAACTTAACCAATCCCCTTTCAACCCAACCTTAAACGTAGCTTTGGTAATGTTGAGATTAGTAGCATGGAGCACAATCCGCTTTGTGTTGTGAAGTACAGACATTTCAATGGCAGCTTTGCCGGTAAAGGTCATGGAGTCAAGGTCGGGGGTGAAGGTGAGGTCATAGCTGAGAGGTCGTATGCTGTGAGGCAGTCGGAGTTCGGCCCATGGAAACAGTTCTCCGTTTGTGGAATTAGGGTAGACTGGCTCCAGGGGTGTGGTCTTATTTGGCTGAGGACAACCAGCCTGTAGAAGGATAGAGGTTAAAGAGTGAGCCAGAGAGTCAAACAGGTAAATGTGTATACTTCTTAAGAGTTATTCTCCCTACCTTGGTGAAGGTGCAGCCAGGTAGGAAGTACAGCACCATGGTCAACGAGGCTACGATCACCAGGACAAACACACACACAACCATTGTACGAGCTGAGGGTCGTGAACATGACCTGAAAACAAAAATAAATATCAATATTACCTTTTTAATCAACTGAAGTGCATATGTGTATGTCATATGATTGAAATTTTTCAAAGTAGAACAGTGTTTTAGTTGCATAGATGTCTTAAACGGTTTAAAATAGCTGTAAAAATTTACGACCCACATGGAAGACAACAAAAATATTATGTCAACTTAATAAATAACCTAATAATGAATAATATTTTTTTTCAGACAGCATATAAATCCTGTTTTAGCCATTTTACATTGGCTCGCCATTTAGTTTATATCCACTTGACTTCAATGTTTTACTCCTTTAAAGCCCTGATGACGGGATAACTTTATCACATGCTTTACATTTTTCCATGATTTATTTATTTATATTTTAACTGTTAAGCACTTTGTTGTTTTGATCCTGTTGTAAGAAAGCTAAATCAAAACCGTGCATTTTCTTACTAATCTACTTATTACCGTTATAACAAAAAATATAACACATTTACTTGGGAGAATTTTCCTTTAACACCTTAGTGATCCAACTTCAACTCCATTTATATTCAGTAAGCTTCATTACTAGAGACCCACCAATAAATCACTCAGAGCTCGGAGTCTGACAGTTATTCCTCGATCGGCTCAGATTGATGATTGGCAGATTAAATTTTAGAAAGTCTCAATATTCTTTCCAAGACAATAAGTGCATAAAAACTAAGAAGTCCCACTCTTTTTGGTAAATAAATGCATCAACCAACAGCATGCACTTCGAGGCACTCTTTGTGTTTGCTATGACATAGGCAGGTCAGACTTCAAAAGAAGGCTGACACTGGCTGAAATCAGTGTCAGCCAGAAAACTCATAATCAATATCTCTATTTATTGAAGTAATTGCCAACAAGTCAAATAAAATGCCTGTGTTCAAACTAAACTGTATGAATTACAGCCGTTTTCGTAAAAAAGCAGTTAGTAGAAGATAAAGTAATCTCAAACAGTAAGTCCGGATCAGAAGTGGGAATCTTCACTTATATATTAGGCATGTATTTAAAGACATAATCAGCAAAACTCCCTGGACAGCAAGAAATTGCTGCAAGAAATTGGACACAAAATTACATTTCGTGCATCTCTAACCATCACTTCAAATACAGATATTTGAAAAAGAAATGAACATTCACTTAACAATGACATATCCCAGGATCCAACCATGACTAACTCCTAAGAGAAGATAATAAATCTAAAGAAATTATTTAAGATATCAACAGCAAAGAGCTGAGTGTTACCTTGGTGGAGATTGCCTGACATAAGGGGACGAGCTGGACCTGTGAGAAGAGCTGCGGTTCATAAAGGACATTCCTAGGAGACGTGCAGAAGACTCGCAGTCCTCTTCATCATCATCCATGTCGTTTTCTCCCAGGCCACGCACCAGCAACCGTGAGCTGCGAGGCTCATATGCCACCTCATCCGGGTCAAGAGTGGGAAATGTCTACAGGACAAATCACTGTGTGATTATTCAGAAAAAAATGCCTTCCAGTGTAAACTAACAGTGGAAAGACAACAGGCACGGACACATAAAAATAATAACTAAATTACAGGTGCTGCCTTTGTTATGTATTTATTTATTTTTTTCCACATAACAGCAACAAACTACACATTATTTTATTGGGATTCTGTGACAGACCAGCATAATGAGCACTAAATATGAAGTGGAAGGAAAAGTAGGAATGGATTTTAAGAAAGTTTAACAAATAAAAATCCTAAAGGTTTTCTGTTCTCTTTACTTTGACTGACATTAAATCCAGTGCGACCAGTTGCCTTCAGATGCCAGCAGTGTAGAAAAAAGGCTCCACCTGTGTGCAATTTAATCTCTGTGTAAATACGACAGTTCTGGTGGTGGCAGCATCATGCTGTGAGACTGCCTTTCTTCAGCAGGGACAAAGAAACTGGTTTCATTAGATAACTGATCCTGGAATAAAGCCTGTTGCATACTGCAAACGACTTGGAAATAAAGAGCAGAGAGAAGAACATTAACTGTAGTTTAGATCAAAGCATATTCTTGTATTAAAATGGCCTAGTCAAAGTACAGAATACATCCAATTAGGAATCAGTGGAGAGACCTAAAAACTGATCTTCACAGACGTCTCCAATCAAAACTCATTGAGCTTAAGCTGTTTTGCAAACAAGAAAGGGGAAAAACTTCACTCTCTAGAGTCTAAAAGATTTACATCTCTTACTGTGAAACATAGTTCTGCAAAGTACTGTCCCGGAGGGTGGGTGGGGTTGAAAAGACATACAAGCAACATTGGTATCATTTTCATCCTGCTTTGCAAGAACGCACATCTTTGTGTTAGTCTTTCACGTAAAATCCAAAGAAAATATTTTGATTATCTAGTTTGTTGTAAGTGACAAACTAGAAGTATGAAAGTTTTTGCAAGGCAACACAGGATCGAGTTTCAGTGTAAATGCATAAAAAAAAACAATAGGAGGGGGCATTATGCTGTTTGGTTCTGCAAACTGTTACAAACATTCATCATATTCACCAGCACATCTGTTTGGTAACAACTAGATCATGTTATGAAATGTGCAATTTTGTGCAATTTTAACTGTTTTCAATGATGAAAATATGAACCGGCATACTGGAAATGTGTTGGAGTCTTTGGCCAGATCCACCACATCAGGCTCTTCTTCGAACATGCTGTTCTCGATCATGTTCCTCGGCAGGTTAGCTCGTTCTGTGAAGCACAAAGAAAAGAAAACAAGTGATTCTCAAACGGGAAATTGAGCTGTGCTTGTGAGAGGTATACCCGAGCAGAATACAAATGTCGAATTACATCGGCACAAAGTGAGCTTGATCTGTTTATGTTTGCAGACTTTGAGGGGCGAATTTTCTCATAACATGGTGACATACTGTATATGCAGTATTAATATAAACACTTGATTCTGCGTTTTTACAGTTTCCTGTTAGCACACTTTCTACCTTTCTTCCCCCTGCTAAATAAAACAGGTTTGTCAGCCTGCACAGACATTTTAGTTCCCATATAAATAAGATGGCTATCATTGAACAAATCTCACCGAGGTGGTTTATTTAGCTGCCACAAAATTGAGCGACTACAGAGGCGTACAGCAGCTACGCCTCGATTGCTGAAGCACAAGCAATAGATTCACCGTCTCTGTTTCTTCATGTGCAAAGGCTGAACAGAAAAAACCTTCACTTCCTCAAACCAAAATGCATCTTCAGCAACAGGAAAAGAATAAAGCTTTGTTTGACTAAATGCATGCCATTTTCAGCCAGACAGACTCTTTACTCCCAAAGTAATTTGTGAAACAATCAGAAGCATGGTCAGCTTCCTAATTCAATAACTCCATAACTAAGATACTATGCACTATGTCCTGACAATCTAGCCATGCTTTTGTAGGTGATGAGCAGTGCATTGTATTATATATCTGATGGATGCCAGTGGAAAGCAGAAAGTGTAAACACCTTCTTAAGACACGCAGTTCACTTTAGGCTGATGACGACAAACACAGCGTTTACCTCCACAAAAATATGTCAGCAGCCAAGGCAAGTGAAAGCAGTATTATCTGAGTCTGTGTTTGCTTAGTTATAGTGTTTCTGACATGACTTCAACACAGTCGCTCTGTCTGGACCACGCTGCTGTGGTATGAACATCTATTAATAGGCAAGGAGCTAAGTAGTTCAGTGCTGTGTAATGTCCAGAAGAGTTTATGACAAAAATAATAGCCAGTCAGTCACAATATGCTATGGAGGCCATCACTTTTAACACCTTTGCAGTATTGCTACGTTATCACGGTAAAATACAACAAATGTAACCACAAAGACATGTTTGTGAGAGTGTGACAGGGAGTGAATAGGCTTCTTATCACCAATTTAAATGAAATATGTAAATATGCGGCAGTAATATTGGCCCATATTGCTGACTGTGGCTTTCATGTTACTCAAAACATTTAGCATCTTTACCCTACTGTCAAACCCAGCAAACGTATTCATGGTGCTTTAACGTTTTACCACATTATGACCACAAACTATGATGCATTTTGTTTGGAGAAGAGAGAGGTTTGCAATACACCAACACACATGACTGTATAGTTTCGCAATGCATACTGGTGGCAGCAACATCATGCTGTAGGGCCTTGAGCTGAGACAAGGAAGTTGGTTAAGAGTTGATGAGACGATGGAAGCAGCTATACAGAGAGGTGTTTCCTTTCCCTACAGTAACACACGACATTTGTGTTTATTTCTAAAATAAAATCACCTCCAATATATGTTAAAAATTATGGTTTTAAAGTGACAAAATGTGGAAAACCTTGAAGGGTATGGTTACTTTTGCAATAACCCACAGTTACGTATGGATCAGTAGCTACAGTTTGTTCCTATGTTCAGCTCATGAGTACACAACATAAACACTACATGCTGCAGAGGAAAGGCATATAGTTAGAGTTTTGTTTTGACATTCTTTCACTGTCTGATCAAAAATCTGATTGTGAAATACAAGTTTGCTCTTGTATCAACAACAACAAAAAAAAGAGACAAACACAACTAAGATCTGATAGAGACAAAATAGGGAAGTTGAACTGCTGTGATTTGACTGCTTCACAGTTTGCTTTATAGCTGATGTACTGTTTGCTTTAATAACTCCCAGGGACAACATAAGTGGGTTGAAACTCTTTTATAACTCTTTACAGAACATTTCCAGTTATAAACTAATAGGCTTCAACCTGAGTAGATACAGGAGTAAACACCGCAGCAGTGCTTTCACTTTGAACAGGAAAACAAGTTTCTGTTTGTTTTTTTTCCCAATAAGCTACCTTATAAATCCTAATCACAACGTTGTTTAGCTCATCATATCTAAATATGTCTGCTTAGCATCCAGCAAAGTCAGTCAATGTAGCTGTCATCGTGTCACCGCAGCACACTGACCCGACAGTCATTATCTGGCCTGCTGGTGGCAGCTAAAGACACTGCTACTCACCGTCCTCCGTTCTTACCTGCAGTGTTACTGTCAAACAAATCCATGGTGGTTTATCTGGAAAAACTCCCTCTTGTCCAGAAATAACTGGGAAAACTCTGGACGTTCAAGGACGTCCGACCGAGGCGATGTTTTCTGGCTAGCCACAACCCGCCGCAGGCTCACAGTCGGTATCAGCAGCCTCCCCCCACTGTCACAGGCTGAACAGCATTCAGACGGCTAACGTTAGCCGCTCCCAACTTTACCCATCATGGTTGGCTTGTTAAGGAAAACGGGTAAGCAGAATAGATTTGTCTTTGTACTTTGCTGCTTAAAAACGCAAAAACAAACCTCAGTTCTGCGTGTTAGGCTAGCTATAGTTGGATTAAATGACTCTTTTCCTGCTATCCTGACCAGTTGTTGACGACGTTCCGTCAAGTTGCAGGGCTAACATCTAATTGGATGATACTATCAGGGGGCGGAGCTAGAGCGCCATACATACAAATGTACCAGAGTGGTCAATGCATTTGTTTAGCATCTGCAGGGTTTGCGTACAAACAGTGGGTTACCGTCCATTTCCACCAAGACTATGTAACAATCTACCTCTGGTGGCAGGCAGGTAATTGTAAAAAATTAAAGATCAATACAGAATATAGTTTTTACACTTGTTTATGCTTAATTTAACATACATTTGATCATTTTTCATCTTTGAGCAGAACATTAATTGAGATCATTCCTATTTTATGCTATTTTTTTTTCAATATTGCTATTTTTATAGTTTTCATCTTTAATTCGAGTGCCTTTGCTTTTAAAAAAATAAACCCCAGTTAAAACAACTCAAAAAGATGCAACACGTTGTAGTGAATCCATTTATTGTCTAATTGTTAAACTTTGCTTTCTCTTTGAAACACAATGGCAACAAAATGTTTATGATACCCACAGCCTGTCATCTACCATATAACTCTTGTACTCTAACAAAAATCATTCCAGACATTTACAATTTCCCATTTACAAAACTGTTTCATTACCTAAAATATAGGTTTCACTTACAAAAATTCTCAAAATATTTTATGCTTTTTTTCCTCCCCAGATAGCTGTCATTTCATCTGCTCATTCAGCCAGTTTCTTAGTGTTTCCAAGTTCCTCTGAACCCAGCGAATATTCTTCTGCACATTTTCCAAGGCAAGTTGTGTTGCTCTCAGCTGAGAAGCTTGCTCTTTGATGGATTCAAAAAACAACTGCACCTAAGGGACAACACACATATAGAGACAAATTACTTAAATAAGTAGCTTCACACCAAGTTTTCAGCTTAATTTATGTTCAAGAATTATAGTCAAGACAGACTCAACAAGTTCCAGCAGGGACCAGTCCAAGTAAATGCTTTCCCACAGAATGACCAATTTCTAATTGGAATTGCTTTGTATCTGAAGTCAATTTAACATGAAAATCTGCATAAAGTAATAATAAAAAATAAAATAATAATCTTTAAAATAAAGCTATCACATTCTATAATACACAAAGGTATAATTTACTTGAGTGAGCTCCTCTGGAGATGAAAACTGCCCTGTGGTCCCAACAATCATGGTCCTGATGCAGGTGGAGCCTAACTGAAACCTGTATATAAGAAAGAAAGGAGAAATGTTTCAGAAATCCAAAAACTTAAGACTAATAAACTCAGGTCTGCTCCAGCAAATAATGGACTGTACTGCAGACGGGTTTAGAGATCATTCATCTGAGATGCTTGATGGGCAACAAGCAGTTCCTAGAAAAAAAAACAAGAGGGGCACCTTGATGGCATCACATGTTTTGAAAATGAGTCATACTGACTTTTCAACCAATGTGTCCCAGTTCTGTTTGACAAAGTTCCAGGCGAGATAATATCCCTTCGGATTACGGGCCACCATCCAAACAACATGAGACAGGTCCTGTGATCGGATCACTTCTCCTTCCAGACCCATTGCCAGTAGTCTGCAAAATAAATATACACAAGACCAGCATTTATAACACCAAGCCTTACATAACGTTTGTGTATTCTAAAGCAGAGCTCCCCAACCCTGGTCCTCAAGGCCCACTGTCTTGCATGTTTTAGGTCAGGGGTTTTCAAATCCAGGCCTTGAGGTCCTATATCCTGAATCAAATGACTGAATTACCTCCTTGGCATGCAGTTAGGTTCTCTGGAGTCCTGGTGATCTGATTATTTGGCTGAGGTGTTTTAACGCAGAAACACATCTAAAAGCTGTAGGACACCAACCCTCAAAATCTGGTTTTAGGTGTTTTCTTGTTGCTGCAGACAAGGCACACCGCTAAGGAGGTAATTCAATCATTTGAGGCAGGTGTGCTGGAGCAGGAACACATCTAAGACATGCAAGTAAGTGGACCCTGATGACCAGGGTTCGGGACCACTGATATAAACCTAAGCAGATGCACAGTGATAGGCATAATTATTTTGCCACATGATGGCAGCACAATCAGTTAAAAAACAAAGCAAGAAAAAGCCCTCCAGCACCTTTGCAGCTTGTCTGTGTCTTTGGTCGTTGCCAAAGCAAAGAGGATCTTATTTTTCTGGGCTTCAGAGAGGGAAATCTTGTACGTATTTAGGAGCGAGGTCCAGCCATGGTCATCCTGAGCTCCTACTGAGAACACCGTCTCTGCCACATCTGTAGGTAAGCTTTAGTGAACAAAAGCACAGACAGTTAAGTTAGAGACTGAAGTGACTTTGAATTTAACATGATTGTCAAGCAGAAGAAACTCAAACAGCCACTTGTTAATACTAATATATGCCGAGTACCATATTTGAATGCAAACGTATCAACACAGAAGCAGTGGATATTGAGGAGCTGTGACCCTAACAGGTGCAAATCCAGTCAGGTAAGAAGAGGAAGCCGAGGCTGCAAATATATGCAAAACTGGGCAATAATAGATTGGAAGCCTGGTCTAATGAGTGTTAGATTTAGCTGAAATGTTCAGATTTTAGGGCCATAATTTGTCATGAACAACATGAAAGCATGTTGTTTTATGTTCCATTCTATCTTGTGTCGACTATTAAGGTTGCCAACCTGAATATTGTTGCTGTCCATACCCCTTTAACACATATACTGCACCATGTCACCATCCTCAAACCTCTCAAACTAACAACATGACATTAAGGTCACTGTTCTCCCTGAGCAGCAACAGTCACCAGATCTCACTCCTACAGAGCACCTTCAGTGGTGGAAAAGGAGATTCACATCACGCATATGCAACCCACAAATCCAGAGCAAATGTGATAAAGTGTCATGTCAATATGGACCAAAATCTCTGAGAAATTCTTAATAAAGTGAGTGGTGTGTATAGAATAGCATTTGTTATAGTTCAACTCAAACAGACTTTAATGTTCCGTTGGAATGGAGCCAGTCTTTGAAATGTTGGTTTGCACGCTCCAGACAGGGCGGGTATTCCAGGTGACAAGCCAGAGACAAGACCTCCGACCTCAGGCGTCGCTCAGACACTGTGCCGCTGTCACTCCATGTCTGCTGGTCGATGACGGCACGGAAAAACTGCAGGATGTACTTCTGCTCAGAGACAGGAAAACAGTCACATTCAGATAATGTTTGATGACAAAGTTTAGGAAATACTTTTATGTTTTGCTCTCTTACTTCCAGGTTTTTAGTTAAAGTGAGCTCATCTCTCTTCTCGATAATGTGGTAGAAAACTTCCAGATAAGCCAGTCCTTCGAGGAGAGGCACTGTGTGTTTCTCAACTTGTAGATAACCAATCAGGTCCAAAGCTTTATTAAGTGGGAGATGCCCCGCTCTTTACAAAGATAGAAAACAAACACTTTTAGTTTTTTTGCAAGCATACAGTATTTTTATTATTTAAAACGTGCAAACTTTCTTCCTTACGTGACCAGCTGAAATGCATTGTGTATCAAGTGAGTCCTGTCCTTGTAGCTCAGAGCTGTGTGATTTTCCCGCAGTAGTTTAGCCATCACATCCCAACCATCATCAGCATAATGAACCACGTAATAGCCGGTCATATCTGAGTTTATTTTCACCCAGCTGGCTTCTTCTCCAATGTGTACACTGTCTATATAACAAGAGGAAGTATTGAGTAATTACAAAGCAAAATTAAAACCAACAGAATTTCAAATTGGATGCTTTTTTATCTCCTACCTGTGGGAGAAGTCATCATATGTCTGTGGATGGTGCTGGAAATATCAGTCTTGTACGTCAGAGGAATATGCCAAAGGAACCTATTAAAAAAAGATGCATGTAAACCTTAAATTGTGTTCATTTTACAAAATAAACCCAAACTGAGAACGGCACATTAAGCTACAAATAGTTATGAAGTTACCCTTGTTGTACAGCTTGCCACTGAGGATCAGAGGGAAGAACTGTCCTCAGAAATCGATCCTGTCGAAGAAGCAGTCGAGGCCCCTTCCTCGTTACAGTAACCAGAGGAATCCCTTTCTGTAAAGTCCAAGTGTTCATCATGGCTGTCAGGTTGAGGTGTTCCCCTGCAAACAGATACTGTAGGAGGACATAAACTGTCAGTTCCAGCAAACACAATATTGTGTAAATGTTGTAACATCAGGATGTTTTACTCACTGCATTCTTGGAGGCCTGGTCACTGCTGTAACAGTGTTTGCCTGAGGTGAAGTCATCTTCTGAACATGTCTGAAAAATGATGGAGAAGATTTATGTTTTTTATGACATATCTCACTTTGGATGGAGATAATTTGAATAACATTGCCAGTGTCTTGCAAACACTACAATAACACAAAATCTTAAAGTATTTGCTTGTCTACTTTCTAGTGGAAATATCTTAGTACACTTTCAATAAGACAAAACTTATAAGAAACTCTTCAACAAGATATAGGAGCTTGCTTTAAGTCTGTAATTTATTAACATGGATTAAAAAAGTGCCACTTTCACGGGAAGATTTTTTTCCATTTATAACAGAAAAATGTATTGTTTTAATGACAAAATCTGCCACTGAAATTGAAATAAAAAATAACATTTGTAAATCATGTAGACTGAAATATGTCCCTCTGTTGGTTGATGAAAATGTTATATGCAAATTCACACCCAGAGTTACCACAATGTCGGGAGAAGTTGGTAAATATGAGACATATTTTGAAGGCACACATACTATTAATGTCTTCAGAGACGTTCATGTTGCCACCTGCTCTAATGCATTTCAATATTCACCACTGATGCTAACTTTTGAGCTTCTATTTAGCTCACAACTAGTAGATTCTAGTCCAAAGAAGGAATTTCTACTCTTCTTAAATGCTTGCAAATCCAAGATGGTTTTTGATTTACATCAGTGTTTTCCACATTTTTTTCAAAATCAAGCTGTACTTTGATGCCACATACAGACAATGCAACATCAGTGCAGTTGAGACACACAATCTTCTTAAGAATTTTTTATTTTTTTGTAGTTTAATCAAGTGCTTTGCTTTAGTAAACAAAAAAAATGAGTGGTAGCAGTACCTTGGATTTCATCCTAACTAGTGAATGTATGTATGTTTTTTTCTACATGAAGAAGAAAACTGCAAAAGCAGAATTGCAAATCTAAACTTGTCCTCTTGTAACTATAAAATGACACAGACACACAGCATTGCTTCATAAAGGTGATTGTTTAGCAAGCTGTTCCTTAAGATCACAGAATAAAAGAGAAAAAAAACATGGCGCCTTACGTTAGATAGACTGTCCCACAGGTCCTGATTTTGGGCATTTCCATAGCTGAACTTGCGAAGGTATCGCACTATCCCGCTCTGAAACACCTCCTCAGTCAGGAAGTGCCGCAGCATATGCAGGACACATGCTCCCTGAAGAGTTTAGACATTAAATATGAGATTTCATGACACGCCAAGCCTGAAATTGTGTGGATGTTCTGTTTTCTCAAAGTATGTACAAAGTGTTTTTGTAACAAATACAATCATGTTAATAATTTTACTGTTATGTTCAAATCATTTGAACATTTTAACTCAAAATAGTTGCCTTAATGGTTGCAAATTAAGGCAACTATATGTGATGAAAATTATTACTTTGTTATTTTTGTGTTTGCCACATCCTCAACTCTGGGCTTTTATGAATTGTGACCTAAACAGAGAGATTGTACCTTGTCATAGGAAACGGTGTCAAACATTTCTTCGATCTGAGTAGGGCTCTCTGCTGTGCTCGAAATAGGCCGAGAAGAGTTTAAAGAATCAAGACCAATTGCTACAAAACAAGTGTGCAGTAGATACTCGTCCTGCCAGAAGAAGTTAGATAACATGAATATCAATCTTATTTTTAGGGACCTATTGTGGTCTATTAGTCAAGAATTTAAAAAATTACCACTTTGAGAATTGGGTAGGTGGCCTCCACTGAAATATACTCCATGTATCTGGCAAATCCTTCATTCAACCAGAGATCGTTCCACCAGTCCATGGTCACCAAGTTCCCAAACCACTGCAGGGCAAACCACTAAATTTAATTTCAAATTCCGTGTCCAAATCTAGCTAAGAAACATTAGACAATGATTCTTATGTATCATTGATCTGCACTTTTATGTTCTCACCTGATGGGCAAGTTCATGACCAATAACCATAGTAACCCAGAGTTTATCAGAAATGGAGGATGTGAGAGGATCATAGAGAAGACTGGTCTCTCTGTAGGTGGTCAGGCCCCAGTTCTCCATTGCACCAACCTGAAAATCTGGAATGGCAATCAGATCTGGAAGAGAAAACAATATGTAATAATAAACAAAAGTAACAGATTATACATAAGAAATCAGAAAAGGAATTATTATTGGTTACCTTGTTTGGGCAAAGGATAACGAATGTTGAAGTACTCCTCATAGAAGTCCAGCATTTTTACAGCAACCTCCAAAGCATAGTGGGTTTGCATCCACTTCTCAGGCGCAGCATAGATGGAAACCTATGAAATCAAAACCAACTGTTGAACCAGAATTCAAGGTTGAGACAGTTCAAGGAAAAAGAAAAGTGACAGCAGGGTAGAGGATCATGAAGACCTTCACTCCAGACGAAGTTGTTGCACTGACAGACTTGAAGTCACAAACGATGAAAGCTACAAGGTACGTGCTCATCGTTACGCTCGGGGCGAATTGATCTTCAAGAAGGCCACCATTCAGTTGTACTGTCTTGATCTGAAACCCAGGAGAACTTTGAGGTCTTTTTTTCCATCAATCAACATCAGCAACATTTTTCAAAGATTCAGCACTCACTACTGGCATGTTGGAGAGAGAAATATACTCTGGGCTCCTTATAATCCTCACAGAGAAATTGGCTTTGAAGCTCGGTTCGTCGAAACAAGGAAATGCCTTTCGAGCACTTGTGGGTTCAAAGTGAGTGGAAGCTAGGTATCTGAAAATAGATTGTTGCAGACAGTGTGTGCTGGCTACGTTTTCCAATGATGCTGAGAAACAGAAAACCTATTCTCACCTGGTCTCGCCTTTACTGGTTCTGTAGGTGCTTTTATAGAAACCGTAAAATCCCTCTGCTAGCTCTGCTTCAAACTCTATGTACAAGAAATACTTCTGGCCGCTGCTGAGAACCCGTGGAGAAAAAATGCCTATTTGCTCATGGGAAGGGTTGTGAAGAACTGGAAGAACCTAAAACAGCAGAAGATTGTTAAGCCAACAGGAGTTAGTAAATAAAATTTATCCTCCCTTATATTTACAACTACCTGATCAGACAGATGATTAAGATTCTGGTCTAAAATTGTGGCCTTTGAGATTTGAAGACCCTTGCTGTGTAGAACAACCCAGTTTGTATTGTTCTGGACATCGATCTGGATCTGCACAGTGCCAGTGAAGCTGAGAGTTGTGAGGTTGGGGTGCAGAAGCAGGTGGTAGTGAAGAGGAACAATGTACCTGAGGCACAGAAACATGACAGCTAATTAGTGAGTTAGTCAAAATACGGATGATTTTTTTTTTTTTCCCATCTGTTTCTGTAGTGTGGCGATAGAAAATGTAGAGCCTACCTTGGCAGGCGAAGACGGCTCCAGGGGAAGGACAGATTACCATCACCCAGAGGAGATGGTTCTGCCGTGGGACTGGGGGGACTCGCTACCTGCTGTGAGCTCTGAGAGGCCTGAGACCCAACCAGATGAATATTGAAAGCCAGCAGCACTAAAAGCCCGACTGGAATCATTGTTAAGGGAATGTTTGTGAACGAAATTGATTAAAATGATGCCAACCCGTTTGACAGGTCGACTCTTAGCTCTGAACTCATTTAATCATAACCCGAACACTGGAGTCAACCACGGGAAGGACCACCCAACATCAATGGTTGATGAAATGAAAATAAAATGGCCAATCCTCTGGGATTCTTCTCCTGAACCTGAAAGATACAAACAATGGAAGAAAAAGTAAAATATGTCTCTTGAAATAAAATGTATCTGTACATGTATTAATTTTACTGTCGTAACAAACCTCTCTTCTCTGAGGACTTCAGACTATTTTAGAGGAGGTTCAGTGAACTGACATTAAGATTGTAAAGATATAAAAAGCTACATTTATGAACAAGTTTATGGAAAATGTATCAAACTGTTCTAAAGTAGGATACACTGTGGCAAAGCTCCTGCTCCACCAAAGAAAGAACAGAATTGATTTTGTGTTTTTCCTTCCTGCAGAAAAAACTCCTGGCTCAGTGTTTACATGTTTAGCTGTCTTTCTTTCCTTGTCAGAGAAATTTACATAGCTACTGCAGCCGTTAACTGTACACAGTCTTTCCTTCAAAAGAAAATCACTCATTCTGTTTTTGCATCTTGTTCCTGTCTCCTTGACCCTCAGTCAGACATGGAGCATGGCTCTGCTAAAAGGTAATGTTCCTCTCCATTGTCTCCACATATTTGCTTCGGATTACTTTATGATCTGCCCTGGACCGTGTCATAAATTGGACTATGGGACTGGATTATGTTTGAATAAATTAGGCAATTTTAATGCACCAAACTATTTTTTTGTGTGTAAGACTGGATGTGACTTGACCTGATTTGTCTTCAAGTGACATTACAAAAAAATAAACAAAACATAACTTAACTATGGTGCCATAAACATATGAGTATTAGATATTTTGTTTACTTTGGACACTTGTGTAGCTATGAAACAAATTTCTGAGTGCCCAAAATAAGTAGACTAAATTATTCTCTTGGAGCAGGTGGAAAAAAACTGCTAAGAATAACTGGGCCGTACTGAGCACATGCTCAGTTAATTATGGCACATAGAGCTCGGCTGAAAAACAGACCATAGCCAGTCTCTTCCTTTAAGAGATTCAAACATGTGAGCAAAAACGAACCATGTGGTCAGAAACAAAGAAGAGGACGGAGCAAGGGGGAAGAAGGTGACAGCAGCTGCCGGAACAGACTTAAAGCTGCACTGTACCAAACTTACTATTTAAAGCTATCAGTTACAGCCTCTGATATTTCCACAGCCTGAATACATTTTTAGGATTGAGCTAGAACTTATCTCTGCTCCTGCTGCAGGAGATTTGTAGAATTACCAAAAAAAAAAGCATTACCTCGATCAGTTTAGCTTCATCATGCTTCCTTGATGCTCCTGCTGTTCAGTTTCACTTTCTCTTCTAAGATGCCGCCCACTGAAAATAAAAGAACTGCTTATATGAGTGCGTGGGTGTGTGTGTGTGAGAGAGAAGAGATAGAGGAGTTTTAGATGTAAGGATATAGGCAACAATGTTTTCTTATAAATTAAAAATTGTTGTGGAAAGAAGCCAAATTAATTATGTGCTCATATTTATTGTTCTGCAGACCGGTGTGTGTGTGTGTGTGTGTGTAGGTGTGGGTGTGTGTGTGTGTGTGTGCGCAGGTGTTACTGATATTATCTCACCTCAGATGTAACAGCCAAACGCAGGCGGTTGTCCAGGTGTTTCAGTATTATTCCTAATGCCTTCTCCTCACTTTGCTGTAGCTTAATGAATCCTAACACCGCTTGACATGTTTAACTTGTGTTATATTGTCTTTCTCCTTTCCTCCGTCTGTATTTCTGGGTGTTGGGGTTTGTGGGTGTGGGTGTGTGTGTTGGGATGGTGTATGGAGTTTCCATTGTTAGTATAAGGTCACAACAATGAGACATGCCAATCCCCCACAATGCAACGCTCCTGGCAAAGCCCTCTTTTAATGCACCCGCACACAAGGCACACAAACACGCACAAACTCACGCCTACAGAAAGCAGTGACCAGGGCTCATAAAAGTCAGATTGACTACAGGCTAGAAATGACTGAGCCACCCAGAGGACTCATTTATCTTCATATCATCTATCTATGGACAGGTAAGACCTTTAACTATCCTCTTTATGCCAGAAGTCCATTAAAATGCTGTCTACATCGTTTTAAACTGTGTGATTGTGAGCGTGAGTGAGAATAAAAATAGCAATAGGTATTTTGTTCCATATAACACAGTAGGAGTGTAACAGGTAAACCTTTTATGGATGCAAGCTCGACTAAAAACCCACCTGTTTAGGATTGTATTTGAAACGTAATCAATTACAAATTTATTGATGGAACTTGACTTAATGTTGTGTTTTGATTATTGATTCTATGTTGCATTGTGTTTCTGTGTTTGATATGATGTAAAGCACTTTGAAATGCCTTGCTGCTGAAATGTGCTATACAAATAAAATTTGATTGATTGATTTATGTAGTGAACAAAAAAAATATACGATGTGTTTTTGCAGAAATGTGTATTGCTGCTTATTACAGTGTTCTCTCTTTGTGCTACATTATTTAGCCAATTCAAAACTGTGTTTTGTGCATCTTATTTTTAGAGATAATGTTTGATGCACAATTAAGTGTAGCGGTATCACATTGCGCCAATTTTCAAGTCTGCATTGACTAATTGTTCATTTTTGGAATCGATTTTAAGATGCTTTTAATGGTGTTCAAAATTATTATTCAGCTGTATGTATTTAATAGAGTTGTTATCCCAAAGTAAGAACAAAAAGTTGTGGTGAGGCAACATTGTTGGGGAACAGCCACTGATGTTTCATGAAGCAAAATTAAGACTTATTTATTTTTGACTTGGTGTTTAGCGTTGCTTATTTAAATAAAGCAATCATAATTTAACCTTCACTTAGTCCAATAATATCTTAAGTTTTATTTATCTCTTGCTTTGAATTTCTACTAATTTTTCACAGTTTTTTGTATGCATCTATTTTCTTCTATTGTGATTAATTTACTCATTTTATCACTCTTGTACTGGTGAGGCTCTTTATCAGGACTTTGCTTCTGAGCATCTCAATTTTGTGTTCATTGTCACTGAAGGATTTTCCCTCTAATATCTCCTTATTATTAGCCCATTTATGTTTCCTCAGATCTTCAAAGAAATGTCACCTAAAATAAGTTTACTCTTAATTATTCGTATTTCCTCAATGCTTAGAGTTTATTTAGTTTGTCTTTGCCTGTTTTTAATCCTTGGATTTTTGCTCTACAAAAACTATTATTTCATTAATTTCTTCATCTTTGCAATTAAGGGACATGTTTTGAGCTTGTGCCACTCATTCTTGCATCCTCCTTTATCTTCCTTGTTTTGTTTTAGTTAACTTTTTTTGATCTTTATGACCTTTTCCTGCCTCAGGAGGGGTGGAGGGTACTGTGCTGGCTTCTCTGGCCCCGCCAGTCCATCTCTCAGGGGAGAGGCTTGGCCTGACCCTGCTGGTCTGTGTGGTGAGTGACTTCAGGAGAGGTCACCTGGAGATCAGCTGGAGGTCAGCCTCTGATGAGGAGTACACCAACATCACTCCATACAAGGGCGCAGTAACCAGGAAGCATCGCGGCCACAGTGCTGTGGCAATGATCACGGTTGTCACCAGCAACTGGCCGTCCTACAGCTGCTCTGTGCACCGCAAGAAACACTCAAAAGCCAAAAAAAGACACTGCATCACCTCAGCAGGTAATTCTGAGTGGATTTTGTCATAAACTTGGTGCAACAACACTTTGAGTTAGTTTCCAAATCTTTTATTCCTAAAGGTGAAGATGAAATGTGCAACAGTGATGAAGAGAGAGAAGGTAAAACATTGTGAAAGGTTCTCACTGATAATTTGCTGGTGTGCTAAGCAGATTCAACATGTTTACATCTGGTTTGATCTCCAGATGTTGCTGTGAGGACGAATGCTGTGGTTGTGCTGTATATGCGGCTCCTTCTGATGAAGATAATAGTCTTTGATGCACTAATGACTGTTTATCTTGTTGTTAAGTGGTAAGAGTGAGTCATTAAACAGGACACTATAACATTAGTCTTCATAAGAAGTACATCACATTTAATGGAAAAGAGTGGAAATTTTAATCAGTGAATTCAATAATGGCCAAACTCATTATTTTGATGGTTTTTGTAATCTAAAAGTGAGGAATACGTTCTTTTGTATGCAAGAAGGTCCCAGCACCCATTCATTCATGTATTTATTCTTAATTTTTTTTTATGCTGTGAAATCCAAATATGCCCAACTCCTGCAGCTGGGCCACTGGCAGGTAGTTTTGCCTTGACATAATAGATTAAAGCAATGGTGTTACATCCCCAAGGCAGTCTAGGGGTTTTGGAGGGGGGCTGTAACAATAGATAAACCAGGGAAAAATTAAGAGACAAAAACCAGGAGGGTAAAATTAAAGGGTTTATTCTTTAAGGGGGATCCGGAGAAGTCTCAAAGGTGAAAATGAGAACCTAAAAGAAAAGAAAGGGGAGAATAACAGCAAAAACCAGGGTTTCTAGTAGACAAAATCCTCAATCACAGCACCACAAAGCTGCAGCACACATGCTGCCCAATTGGCCAAGAGGCCCTGAAAGTCAGTTTCCCAGCTAGTCTTATACTCTGCTCATCAAGAGGCAGAGTGAAACCAGCTGGGTCTGCTTAACCCACCGGAGCTCAGCAGCAACCTGAACTGGGGGGGAAATCCCACATGCAGCCACCACTGCATGTAACAAATGGCGATTCAAGACATCAGATCCCAAAGTATAAGCTTCATTTATGAACATTTAGCCATTTTAACAATTGAGTATCTCCACTTCAGGGTTTCCTTTGGTCTGGTCAATTTTGAAAAGAACTAAAATAAAGCCTCTGAATTAGGATCTTAATTTGTTTTGCCCTTTTATGTAAAGTTTCAATGGTTTAATTCAACTGTATCCAAACTTCATTGTACTTCAAATTTATTTTAGAGGCAATAAATTGAGTGATTTATTGCCTCTAAAAGGCTACTGTAGGTGTCAAAGGTATGATGTGAAAGACCTTGGGAACATTTTTTAAAAACCTTTTTCAAAAAAGAAGTTTAGGGTTTGGACCCTTCTTGAATTTATTGATTCAGTTTCAGTTTACAAGGTAATCCCAATTAAGTTTTTGATTAAGACTGCATTCTTTTGCTATTTTAATCATAATAGGTGTTAAACCCTTTGTATTTTATTTCTTTCAGAAAAATGTGGTAAAACAGCAGCACTGTTATTGAGTTAGTGGCTATATTAACTATTGTAGAACTTATAAATAGTTTAATTTTACCAATTTTCAAAATGCAAACGAAACCTAGTATTTTTATTTATGAAGAGAAGAGAGAAACCACTAAGTCTCTGTGTTAATCCAGCTGTTCCTGGTGAATTATATCTGTTTTTCCGGATGAAGAGAGAAAAAAAATCTCAACAAAAATATTTCCAATTTTTTTTTAGATATTTGGAAAAGAAGAGCTTTGGATACAGAATGTGACGCTGAAAAGAAACCAGAGCAACTGAAGCTTCTTCTTTTGTCAACTCTGAGATGATTTCTACGCCTGAAGAAGAAAGGAGCGTTCCATTCCTTTATGGTTGACTTCACGAAGACGGTTTACAGGGAGTTTTGGGGAAAGCTACAGGAACAAAAGAAGTAATCCTCAGGAGTTTACTGCTTTGAATCGGTAGTGGCGCCTTTTTTCCTTTTTTTTTTTTTTCACATCCCAGGTGTTTCTGACTGTGGCAGTTGAAACGAGAGCCTGTTTGTGAGGCCAAGTCTGATGGTATCTGATCGAAACATAACCTCACACAGGTGGATTAATGCCTGCATTTTCTTGTGTACTTTTCAAGATGTGTGTGGAGCTCCTGAGTCTAGTTTTAATAAGTCACAAGATATGAAAAAACATGTTAAAAATTAACAAATAGAAATGAATGGAATTTCTGTTTAACTTTCAGATGGTTTAATTACAAAAGATTCAATGTATTTTTATATTTTTGAAAAATTACACCAGGAAACATATGTCTGAAATGTTTGGTGTACTCTTGTGTTTGTGCATTTTTCCAAAAGCATGATTAAGTTTTAAGCTATTGTAGCACTGGCTATATGTGTGTGTTCCTTTGTTATTGTTTTTACGTTTTGTGTAATTCCGTTTTATTCAATATCTTGCAGTTTAATGAGCAGTGATTTAATGTTTAAAATGTGTTTTAGATCATTACCCTTCCAGGACTGCAGAAGAAACTGGCCATTAAATCTAAATCTGTCACATTTACCTCATGGACTGCAGAGGTTTTGTTTATTATGACATTAACAACCAGCTCAGCAGCCTTATGCTACTGATTATATAGTTCAAATTTATAAATATTAAACAATGCATGACTGTTTTGACTTTATCATATTTAAATAAAAGACCAGCACACACATTGTTTCTTCCTTTCTTGTAGTTTTTTAGCGCTCTTAGTAACACACTGACGTAGCAAGGGAGTGCCACTAGGTGGCAGCACAATCACATCTGACATTTTATTTAAATAATTATCCAACATCAAGAATATGGAGCTTAACATCCTCTACAGGACACTACGTTCATAAATAAGTTAAGGAATTTCAACACTGACCAGTCACTCTTCACCAAACCGACACTCACATGAAGAAAGGAGTTCACACAATGGCTAAAACTAAAGCTGATGGATCAAACTGGGAATAAATATACAGGATGTTACATTTTCGATGGGGCAGAAAATTCTACAAGGCATTGATTCCCACATCACAGTGCTTACACAGACACATTTCATGATCTGAAGATCCTTGAAATACCTCAAGTATTTTACTTTTATCCCAATATGAAGCATCTTGCTGCAGGATTAACTGGTTTACAGTACCAAGTTTTAGAAAGGGGGGATGAAGGTGCTGGTTTGGTGGGGAGTCATGATTCATGTGTACATATAACATGCCATTTGTCTTTGGTAAAAATCAAAACAAAAACGGGTAGCGCAACGTAATGCAGTCTGTATTTTCCTGTGACATATGTCAGTCTCTGGTACATGATAGGGCCTTTACTGGAACTTTTAATAATATTACTGGTTCCTTTCCAGGAATCTACCAAGTACCCCAAGAATCACAGAGCTTGCTCTCTGAAACTTACTCTGGATGTTTTGTGGAGAATACCAAGAAGTCTCCTCATAATATAGCTAAGTTGTGAAAGTAAGTTTCAGAAATAAACTTGCAAAATAATTTAAACTTGTAAATTCTTGGAAAGTAATCAGTAAGTTTCAAGAATATTGCAGGAAAGTATCAGGTAAATCCTTGAAATCCTACAGGAAAGTTGAAAGTAGGTGCCTAATAAGTTCCAGAAAGTACACTTTGAGTTCGAGCTTGGAAAGTTTTGGGGAAAGTGCTCGACAAGTTCCAAGAAAGTTCAGAAAGGTAAGTTCTTACTTACAGGAAAGTACAAGCTGTTTTATGTAGTGTGATTAAACAAAACACTAAAATCATTACATGTTGGCAAAGAGGCTGAAACAACTCTAATGTGAGTCACATAAAATAAAGCAAACATTCATCAGCTGTTAAAAAACATCCAAAACTCCTGCAAACACACGCACACACACACACACACACACACAGCTGGGATCAAATAACAAACAAGTAGTACTGATGGTGTTTGCTGCAACAACAGACCTAATACATTCAACAGAAAAGCTCACATTAAATGACTTTAGATGAGATGCTGACTGACCCAGATCAGCTGCTGGAAGAATGGTTCATTTTAGCATCAATGGCAGCTCCTTGAATTTAATTCATTCTGAGAGGAGCCAAAAAAAATCTAACAAAAAAAAAGGAACAACCAATACTTGAATAGTTATTGGTTTTCAGTGAAAAAGAAAACAAACACTGACTGGCATTGTGTAAAAAATGTTAAAATAAAGTGCTTTTGTTAAAAACAAACCTCCTCTGACTGAGGTATTTTAAAAAAAGTCACATAAAATTACATAAACAAAACAATCTATACACGATCACACTGTGCACTTAAGGAAGAAAAATTAACTATTTACAGATGATTCACCCACACGGAAAAATTTTTCTCATTGTCAGTTGCATTCGATGATTCGGACTCTGCCAGGTGAAATGCAGGTAGTACTGCCAGGCTTCCCCGTGCTGCTTTCTTCTGCGTCAGTGCTCAGTATCAGTGCTCAGCTAACCAAATCCTCTCTAAGCTCCTTTTGTAGTGCACATACTCGGGCCTACATGCATTCAGGCTCACAGGGACTGCCATTCTCACATGAATACAACGCTCAGAGCACACAGCAGGAGCAGAGCGAGCTTTTTGATAAGCTGAGAGTCTGAGTGGAAGTAAGAAGCTGCAGAGCCGCGGGGGTATATCCTCCATCTGTCCCGGTGTGGATGAAGGCTCTCCATGTCCTTCTGGGCGCTGTGTGCAGCTAATGTGAAGTTAGCATCTCCAGTAGTCAGGAGATCAAACACACAAGAGTGGAAGTAGATGTCCAGGACTTCCAGCTGCTCGCTGCAGCGCTCCTTTGCCCCGTCCATGGCAAAAACATGTGTGGCACCATGGGGGTATGCTTGCGTCTGTGAGGCGTAGCTGGGCCGGTGCAGCTGCTGTTGCTGCAGGCCGAGTGCAGGTGGAGAAAGCGGCAAAGGGAGGTGTCCTGCCTGGTCGATGCGCTCGCTGCTGGGGCAGCCGTTCAGGCAGAGCTGCAGGTCCTGGGTGTCATCGTAGGCCTGAGCCAGCTCCTCTGGGATCCGCACGGCCAATGTCAGGTAGCGCCCCAGCTGGCGAATGATTACAGTTACACCAATGTAGCCAGCATGCAGCTCTACGTGGCGCCCAGGGCTGCGTTCAGAGATCCACAGAGCCCGGACCTTCCCGGCCACACCGTCAGCCCCGAAGGAGGTGTGGATGGGGTCTCCGCTGCTCACCGTTCCGTCATCAAAGGCAGCAGGGAGGCTGTCTGTGACGGCTTGGTAGACCCTCTGGTCTGTGCAGCCCTCATAAGGCTTGAAGATGATGGTGATCTACAGTGAGAAACAGGAGGGAAATAGTTTGCATTGTCAAGATTCGGAATCAGAGTGACAAATTCGAGGAGTCATTCCTGTCAAATTATTCTATGATGTGACTAGTAACTGATCTGAGTTCTCTGGTATGGCCACCTGCTCTGCAACAGCAGTGGTTGGGAGCAGGTAGGCAATATGGACTTAGAATATTATCATGATATTTTGTGGTACTATTCTGATAGTGATAAAGATTTTAAAAAATATTATTTACTTATTACTTATAACTGTATGGCTGTGACTGCATGCCACGGCATTAATAGCAGCACAAATACTGATGTTGTTTTTGAAAAATATTTGCATTTGAAATAGGCTTCCCCAGGACGCCACTTGCTGTAAAAAGTATAATTTATATCAGTGAACTCTACACAGAAACTGCATTTATCCATAATGTTGAACATATTGATACTCTCATGGAACTAATAGTGGAGGAAATAGCAAAAATAACATTTCCAATCGTACTCTCAGTTTTTCATTTATTCTGTTTACCATCTTTATTTGAAATTTATCATGCCAACAATAAACCTTAATTCTTATAATGATTAAAAAAAATTCACAATCAATGATAAATGATAAATGATGCGATACAAGACAATGCGCTACAATATGCTACAATATGCTATGATATGCTACGACACAATACAATAAATGCCACCCAGAGGTCTTTTCAACTGTTTCCGTTTTTAGACACGTTTTTTGGGTCTTTTTCACCAACCAAGTTAATTGAATAAAACAGGTGCAGCATATTGTACCAGCTTTACCGATTTTCTGTAACTTACTCAAAGGCTTCAACTAGAAAACGTGGACGCTTGCCAAAAGTACATAATATCAATCAGCAGTAGATTGTCTAGAGTTTGGTTTGATCTGTGGTCATAATCTGTCAAAATGAATAGCATTAGAGAGTGTTGAGACTGACCATTGTAGTCACAATTTAACTCTGTAATTCCTGAAAATATGTAACTAAAATAAAAAATTAGCAGGGGTTTACAGACACAAAATGGAAGTAGAAAGCAATAAAATAGCAGAGCATACGTACAAAATTGTCAAAGGTCAAACTGACCCTGAGCTCGTCCAGCTTGGCAGTGATTGACATCAAGCAAAAGAAAAGATTTAAATTTCCTGTTTAATATAAACATGAATCAGGTCAAATTTGTGGGCGTAGTTACTGTCAAGGATTTATTTGGTGCACATTTGCTAACTCTTTCTTTTATTTTTTTTTGTCTGTGTCTGTTGTTTATTAGTTTTTTTCCAGAATAAAATTAGTTTAAAATATTTTTGAACTAATCAAATCAAAACCTAAAAAAATTCTAAATATTGGGTTCGATTTGGCATTGATCACTCAAATGAGGAAAAACGAATCCATAGACAGTGAGCCACAATCATCTCACAATATTTCAGGAACGACTTGATGACTTTCTAACAAGTTGTAATTTGACACAGCTATAAAAACATGCTGACACATGAACATGCACGCACACACACGCGCGCACACGCTCCAGGGGTGTGCAGACACAGCGGTGGATACAGGGTGTGGTGTGTGAGCATTACGGTTAGCTCCAGCATCATAGTTCCGGTGAATGGCTGCTTTGTTCACATGACAGCCGTGAGGAATGAGGCCTGGCAGCCCATTAAGCCTGGAGGGCTGTTAATGTGGGTGTATATGAAAATGTGTGTTTGTGTGTGTGTTCGAGTCTAATAGTCGTGACTAATAACTCGCCCCACCTCTGACACAAGGTCAAACCTTTAGCTGCGAAGTGTAAAAAACCTGCTTTTTGCTCTCTCTGCATGCGCGAGTGTATGCCACTTTGTTGGTGAATAAGTGTGTGTGCATGTGCTTTAATAATTAAAGCTATCCACTAAGCTAGAGAGGGCAAATCATCAGGGGAAACATCAACATTGCTTCTTTAACACCACAAAGATCACCTTGTGCAGCTCGTCCTCCGTGCAGTGCTGTGAACAGATGTGTGTACGTAAATCTTTGCTGTTGCACAGGGACCTTTTAACACACACAGAGCTTTAAGCTGACTGCAAGGAGTGCTACTTATGAACTTATAGAGCCCATATTTCCTTACATAGACACACAAATGCTTCCAAATGCGCTTGTAAGTAAACAGTGGCTCCTTTCACGCATCTCATTCCGCCAAATTAGCGGTCAGGCTATATGTAGCCGTTAACCAAGTTAGGTTTGCTGCACTGCTGCAGTCACAAGAGGCGGTCACAAGATCGAGGACGCTTGCTTTGCACCTGTGTGCCTGTGGAAGCCAGAGACACACAAAGGGAGTCTGGAAGAGAGCTAACTAGAGCAAGGGTGTTTTCTGGTTTCCCACTGATAAGATTTCTTATTGTGTGGCAAAGAAACGTGACAAATAAAAACAAACACACACAGAAAAAAACTAAGTCTGCCTCACTTTCTTAGTATTTTTTTCTCTAAATACCAGGATATTACAGATGTGTAGAGTTGGGTTTGAGCTGGAAATAAAAAATCCAATCTTTTTCTAATGGACTGTATTATGTACTTAACACTCTTCAGTGTGGGCACTGCTACTGAGGTTAGAACATTCAAATGTACCCATTTTCAATATTAAGTCAGACAAAGCACAAAGTTGTAAGATGCTAATTTAAAGGAAGTTGAAGCTCATTTAGTTTGCTAGAGAGCCAAAGAGTGAACAAGAAAATCAGTAGATTGTGTTATGAAAAAGTTGCTCTGTTTATCTTTTTTATTACTATTATTTCAACATCTGTCTGTTTATATAACACTTGGAAATGTTGGAACCCTTCTTGGAGTCTCAGCTAATGTCGCAGTGCTAGCAGAAGATGCTAAACACAGTTTAAAATGCTAACCCTGTAATCACTTTGTCTTTGTCATCAAATATTTCTTAGCACTCTTTTACAAAACTGTTCTCTCCGACAAACAGTGTGACACTGTGTCTGCTCCTGATATAAATAATTAATGCTAATGGCAGGAAGGCTGGAACAAAAATTTGCTGGAGAAATCAGAACTATCTAAAATTTAATGGTCAAAGGAAAAAAAAATCTGAAGAAAAACACACAAGATAGTCGTATTTTCAAAGTTTCTCACCTTGTTGGTTGCAGTTGCACTGGAACCAGGAACCACAGGAACATTAGTGACCTGCACCGACAGATAGTCATTATCAATAAGAGGCCACGCACCCTCCACCTTACAGGTCTGGAAGCTGTCCTTAAATGTTCTCAGATGCGGGTCTCCAAACAGCCCACAGAACAAGTACCCGGGCCGAGAGCGGCTGTGACCATGGCCGTGAGAGTGGGAGTGGGAGTGGGAGTGTGTGTGGGTGTGCTGGGTGCGGCTGTGATAGTTGCAGGGCTCAAGGGGGATCTCGGGGTGCGCTGAGGGAGTTGGACCATCTCTGGAGCAGCTCCTCTGACTCATGAGGTCTGAGATGCCCAGGAGGGCTGAGTGGAAAACCAGGTTTCCCCGACAGGCCTTGGCTGTCCTCTGGGTGCAGGCTGAGTATGCGCGCAGGGCCTTGCAGAACTCGGTGTCAAAGCCATCCACAGCGGGCGTCAGGTGGGAGGTCAGGGACACAAAGTCGGTGGTGCACTTCTGGATCCGACACTGGGGGGTAGCCACTTGACACTGACCTGAACGGGACAAACAAAGAGAGTCAGAGGTACCCTATAAAAGACAAAATGAATATGTTTGCATTAGCGAGCCAACCATAAATGTCTGATCACTTAGATCTAAACCTGATCTTTTATGAAGGTTGGTGTGAGTCTTTGATCTTAGACTCGCAAAGCTCTACGGTGTTACAGTCCAACCCAATAAAAGAAGAAAAAGAACCAGCAGCCAATTAAAAGTCTTGATCAATCAGTACTGCCGCTTTGTGAGTGCAATAAACCTAAAGTGTAATAAACCAAAGAGCGCCCAGACAGGAACGATGAAGCAACTTCATTCCAGTAGTGAGATAATACTGCATGGAGAGCCAAGAAGAGTTTAAAACAGTTTTACAGAGAGATGGAGAAGGAAAGAGCTGGTAAGCTGCATGTACAAAGCTTTGCAAAAATATTCCTAACCCCAGAACTTTTTCACATTTTGTCACATTAACCATAAATTATAATGTAAATATAATAGAACAACAAAAAGAAATGTTTACTTTGAGTGGGGAAAAGAAAGAAACATGATTACTGTAAACTATTTACAAATAAAAATCGGACAGGATACCATGCAGCTAAGAAACCCATGGTAACTCTGGAAGGGCTGCCGAGATCTACAGCTCAGGTGGGAACAACTATTAGTTATGAACTTCATAAATAGAGCCATAGGTAGGAGTTTGAAAGACGTTAAAAGAAAGCAATAAAAAGCCAGTTTTGAACTTTGCGCTAGGCTAAAGGAGAACACACAACAAATGTGCTCTTATCAGAGGAGACAGAGATGTAGTTTATTGACCTCGGGTCCAACACTGAACATCACCTTGAACACATCATCGCCATCTTGAAACATGGAGGAGGGAGGATTATGCTGTTGGGAGACAATCAGCAAGTTGATAGGAACTTGAACTAACTAATCTGGGAAGCATGTCATCGAGTTCACCTTAAACTGGCACTAAACATACAGGGTTAGGATGGCATAATCAAAGCCTAGACCTAAGTCTAATTTAGACTACTTCAGAAAACTTGAGATTATTCAAGCATAGGTGGTAATTATCCTTCTATGTCTTCACCTAGAAACTTGAAAAGAATTTATTTGAGCCCAAATGTCTGTTAGTCATGTTTTTGGACAATTTTTCAACAGAAATCTGAAAAATATGGTCCATTTTTTACGTACGCAGATACACCATATATGTTTAATAGTTGTGAAATTTTCCTTCTACTTTACAATTAGGTGCTACTTTGTGCTGGCCAGCCACATAAATATTGCAATAAAACACTCAAGATTGCGGCCATAACGTGACAAATTGAGAAAAAGTTCATGGGGAATGAATGCCATGTATTGTCATGATTTATGGAAACTTCGATAAGTTGTGTGTTTGTAACCCTCACTTTAAAAAGAATAAACACATGATCAAAAATTCACCATCACACCATCGGGAACTGATTTCTTGGTCTGAAATTGTCCATGATTTTATATCTGTTTCCACATTTCCAAGTGGAACGGGGGTCAAAACAGCCTTTTGTATCACTGATCATCAGATGTACAGGGAGAGTTAGAGCCAGAGAGAGATTAGAGACCAGACCTAATGCATCAGTCACGGCGTGCTCCTATTAGATTAGCCCGGAGAGAAAGAGAGGGAGAGGGAGGTGAGAGAGGGGGCCAGCTGCACACAAACACAAGCAATCATCAGAAAAAAAATGGTGGTATGACTCTGATATCTGAGCAAAGGAAGAAAAAACAGGCAAAAATAGGCACCCTCCATCAGTTTCACACAGAGATTATTCCTAATAATTAGCAAAATCCACAATTTCCACAGATTGTGGACGTGTGAAGCACTTGTGTCCCACCATGTGAGGGCAGTGCTGCTCCGAGTTTAAGCAATTTAAAATCAGGGTACAGATGCAAAGCCCCCACTCACAGCAGGCTTCAGAATCTCTCCCCTGCCTGTTAAATACTGACACCAACCCTGAGATATGCCCGCACGTACACGCACAGGCTGCACAGACCGTCTGAGCACTGAGGCTGCATTGTGTCTGTCCAAATGCCTGCCTTCTTTCTCCTCCTATCAGACCTGCAGCACCCGAACGCTGCTGCAAGGGCTCTAAGGGGACGGAGTCCAGTCTCATTCAGATGGTTTAAGGTTTGGAAGCTATGATAAATAAAAGCTAAAGGGGTTTTTTCTTGCAAAGAAGGCTGTTTGTTCTGCAGCTCAAACTTCTGCCTTTAGACATCTTTTGTGTAGCTTTTAGACCTGAAAACGGCCCTTTAGTAAAAACAACGGCATTTAAAGTCAGGTGTGGTAAGCCTGACTGATCAACTCCAAACACTTTCCCACTATAAATCTTAATAAAAGACACTTCCCACTTTACTCTGGAACCATAATTTTACCTTATTATATTTGATCAAATATAAATATAAATATAAACGGAAGGGAAAATCATCTTTTATTGTTTATTCAATTAACTCAATTGACTGAAGCCTCTGAAGAAAAGTTTGCACCAGTTCCAAATGAGTCACTGAAGCGCCGTCGTTGGATTCTGGGTTTCCATAAGGAGATTTTCATGTGATAATTAAATATGTTCCGACTATCTACGGTTACTTATTAAAGAGAATTATCTTATCTTTGTTCTCGGGGGATTCTCGTAATCTTATTAGGTATTCATAGCTGTTCTTTCAAAAGAAAAGCCAATCTATGCATATAAATAAGGAACTTACGCTAAAGCCAGTAAAGGTGGTGAATACTGAAAAGAAATGTTATTAAGAGGAGAATAAAGAAACCTCTATGTAAGGATCTCATGTGTTCAGAGGCTTGTTTGTATTATCCCCCTGCAACACAGTTTCTAACAAAGGAGTCAGAACCTTCTGCAGAATGACACCCATATCTCTATATTTCTAGTATTTTCAATTTTCTTCTTTACTTCTTCTATTATTGCACTTGGCCCGGCCTCAGGTTACCAGCTCCCTGCATCCCGAGGCAGCTTCTCCACCATCAGACAGAGGTCAGGAGACCCAGACTTAAATTTATTTATCTGTTCTTTGTCTCTTAACCTTTTCTGAGCTGCAGAGATGAGATAAAAAACTGATCTACTGGGATTCTCTCTCGGCCGAAGGAACAGCTTGTGAAGTGCTTATTGATCACCTTGTTGTGAGCGCTCTCTCACGTTCTTTACCAGCACGCACTCACCTAAACCCCGCCAACAAAAGCTCCTACTAATCCAGACGTTCATTGCTTTCCTGTGCAAACACTCGTACAGCTGTCAGTCGATGACATATGTCTCAACAAAAATAACACAAACAAAACATTATTCACACCTTTTAGCAAATAAACCGCTCTGTTTGTCTCACTAAACCAAATAATACACATTCTTTCCCGGTGAGGCATGTGTGGCAGGAGGTGCTGAGAGGGTTTTCAAGCAAGCTGGGCTCTGTGTGCTCCACAGGGCTGAGTGTGTGTGCAGAAAGAGAGTGGGGGATTGTCCCGCTGCCGAGCAGCGTTAAACTACATGCAGGAGGTGTGATTGGCCAAAAAATAGCCAAAACAATCTCTGCACACACACACAGAAAGACATTAAAATGCTGGGCGAAAAGCTAGATTGTGGTGAACATTTGATTCTCAGCTCAAATATGTGCAAATTAAACACTTTCCACAATAAAAGATTAACTTTAAATATAATAATGGTAAACTAAATGAATCTTTGATTACTTTTAATGCTTTCTTCTCCAATCTAGATGATCCAGTTAGAATTAAATACCACTTTGTTGTGTTTTTTGCTTTATGTCCAGCAACACTACAGACTGGGTGTTAACTTGGATTTCAATACATCTGTTATGTATGGGCAGCAGTAGAGGTAGCAGCCCTGTTTCCCCCTTCTCTTCCCCTCCTCCATGAGCCATTAAGGGGCAGACAGGAGAATGACGGCCCAGGAGAGAGGAGGAGAAACTCGATCCGGGCTCAGACTGCTGCACTGCCGCTTTGGAGAGAGCCTTTGTCAGGCAGTAGTCGTGCTGGGCCCCGACGCAAAACGCTTACAAACGCTTAATAACTCATAAATTATCGGAAGTCTTAATAAAGCGCGGACTGAAATGAAGTGCTATAATGTAAAGTTGCCTAAAAATACAGTGAAGTGCGCAAGTAAAGTGTAAAATGACAGATTCGGCTCGGGTTTGACCTAAAGATTTGAGAGGGTTAGTTACCTATGTGAGCACCGCAGCAGAGACCGATGATCAGCAGCAGCAGCGGCCGGAAGCGGCGCACCGCAGACGGGGACGCGAGGCGCTCAGCCCCGCGGTAACAGCATCCGGCTCTCCCCATCCCCGTCCATGCAGGGCCAGGAGGGGAGAGTGGACAGAGTCCCAGGGAGCGGGGACGGGTGGTGTCCAGGCCTCTTCACCTCCTCTTCTGTCTCTTCTTCCTCACTCTTTTCTCCGTCTTCTCCTTCTCGGGTGCGTAGGGGCATTAAAGCACAGCTGCTCCGCGGAATGCAGGGCGGAGGAGGAGGAGGAGGAAAAGGAAGAGAAGGCTGAAGGAGAAAAAAGAAAACAAAGTGCGAAGTCACTTTCCTCCGACGACACTTGTACTTTTCTCCCAGCTTCCACGTGTTTTAGGAGCGCTCGCTGGCTCGGCGGTGCGACTTTTTCTCTGATTATGATCGCTCTCCCCTCCTCTCCGACACCCAACAATCACATCTCTCCCTCCCCTCATCAAACAGGGATTTCTCCTCCACTCTCTCCACTCCACTCCCCTTTCACTTTCTCCTCCTTCTCTTCTTCCTCCTCGCCCCCCTCCCCCTCTGGCTCTCCAACAAATCAATACAGAATCAACCAAACCCTGCTGGCGGAAAACCCGCCTACCCTGAGTCAAGAGGAGACAACTTTAGCAGAGAAGACTCACAGTATTAACAGTGACAATCGATGATTTCAGTATTGCACGCAACAATAATTTTGGAATATCATTGAACAGTTAATTTCTTCAACTGGAATATTGAAACTCAGTGGTACCCAGTGATTTATTTCAGGACTATTTCTGTTAATATTCTTATAACAGAACAAGACTTTTAATACAGAATATGTCAACCTACTGCAAAATGTATCTTTTGTACAATATATGCGCTGCTCCTCTTCTTCTCCATATTCCCTCTGTGGTTTATAGGTCAGGTGAGTTTGTTGGCTCACCTGGGCATTAAAGCAGGTAGTTTTGGCAAAGAGAGCAGGTGCCAAGTTCTACTGGAAAATAAAAACAGCATCTCCAAAAGTCTCTCATAATAGTTTGAAGTAGCTTGCCCTCATTTCTCATAACATAACTGATCAAGTTTGTTTCTAAACACCTTTTTTGCTTTGCCCTCAGATTTTATCAGGGCTTTGTGACGGCCACTTGTAGAAATAGATTTTGTTTTCTTTAAGCTGCTTTCTATCTTGGTATTATTGTACTCTATAATGGAGAAATTGTTCATTATGAAGACCCATCTTCAACATCCTGGCTGATGTCTTGACAGATTACTTCAATATTGCAATATAATGTTCTTTACTCCAGGTACACAAGGTTAAAATCTTAAAAACTTAAATTATTTCTCAATCTGTATAATTGATGTACAGTGCTTTGGTTCAGCTCTGATGAGTTTAATTTAAGATAATTTATTCCTATTTTAATAATAATCTGCTTTAAGGCTTTGATGCATTTATGGAGCCAAATAAGTTCACTAGTTTACTTTTACATCACTAAGAACATATTTTTATATTTTTGTTTGTTGATTAAATCATATTGGAACAAATTGCAGACAAAAAATATGTTCCTCCTCATGATCCACACTATGAGAGAAGTTCTTTGAGACGGGGACACCAAAGAGTCAACATGGCCACCCCTCATAAATCATAAAGTCAAGTCAAAAGGATTGCCAAAGGGCACACAGGCAGTGTAAACACCACTCAGAGATCATTGCAGATACTGAATACATGCAGAAATACCTTTTACCTTACTATTGTTACCTCTAAAGAATAAATGAATAACTTCACACTGTGTTTTAGGATGTGTTATGAAATGTTTTTTTGTTTTTTTATTACAGAGGCTTGAAGTTGTGCCAAAACTTACCCAACTAACGGATATAAAGTAGGTCAGGCATCAAAGGGAGCCCTGAACTTCTGAAGTCCTAGATAATCTTTTACACACCATATATTGTCCATATCTGTGTTGGTTCTGTGTGTCGTGTGTGTGCGTTCAGGGTTGTTTTCTGCTTTTATCGTCCTGGCTCAACTTGTGTCTTTGCAGTAAATAAAGCCTCTCTGTAGTTGATAGTTTATGAGCGTCTATGTGAGCCAAATCCAACTAGTTTCACTCTGATGTGACTCACAACCAGCATGTTAACTCAAATCACTGCCGGCAAAGGATTTGGTCACTCTTTTTTTTTTTCTTTCCTGCATGTCAGTAAAAAAAATAAACACACACACAGAGTGACTTTAAAGCTCGTGGAGATTTCACGGTAAGTGTGGCCAGAGGAGATGCTGTGTGAAGCTCAAACAGCCTCTTCTATTAGATTATATTTGCTTCCTGTTTGCAGCAGTACTCTCTGATCTCACCAGCAAACAAGGCTGCATGTGTGTGTCAGTGTGTAAAGAAATTATGTCTATGTTCATGTATACTTTCAAACAAATCTGGAATAATTCAAGGTATGAATGTTATTAAATAAAACATATGTCAGGTTATTATTTGTATTATTTTAATTAAATAACTAATAACTACGACATTTTAATGAGAAAATTAGGAAAATTTGTAGAATAAATAAAATGACAAGAGATAGTGTTAAGCAATGTGTTCCTATCCACAAAATGATTTCCATTACACTGTTTACATCCACACTATCATTTATTTTGATTAATCTAATAACAAACCTTTGGCCTATACCTCAGGGTTGAGGACAAGACCCAGTATTTTGATTGGAAATCAACCATTACTTAAACAAAGTCATCAAGTTAAAGTGTCAGTGAGTTTGGAAATTTTGGGCTCTGTATTTGAGACCTAATCTAACCTATTGATCTCTAAAATGCAGTGTTGTATAGTAACGAAGTAAAAATACTTCACTACTTTACTTAAGTATATTTTGGAGTACTTCATACTTTCCTGGAGTATGAAAATTTTTGATGACTTTCACTTTTACTTCACTATATTTCCGAACTTAATTGCGTACTTTTACTCCGATACATTTTCAATGTGTGGTTTAGTTACTCGTTACAAAAAAGCGAGAGAGAGAAATACACACATTTTAGTAAAATGTGTGTATTTGTCATTTCCCATTGCAATTTGTTGATAATCATTTTGCCCAAATTAAAAATAAAAAGTCTCCATCTGTGTCAACCACCTGTGCAGGCGGGCCAAATTTGTATCGCTCTTGTTTTATTTTTTTGTTTGTTTATTAAAGTGTACTAGAACATAACCAAGAAGATTGTTGTCTTCTTGAGGAGGGTCTGAGTAGCTAAGAGCTGATGTGGCAGACAATGACAATGTCTGAGGAATCTGCCTGGACTTGCTAGTATTGCTAGCAGTAAAATCCTTTTGCTCAGACAAAACAGCAGCTTGATATATACTCAGATAAATATTGAAAACTTTCAGCACTGCACCTTCCAATGTATGTCAGTCTGGGCGTAATGCTACATTATTTCACTTTTCACATGTGGCAGAGGTCATTACAAGTCTTTCCTTTGTAATCTTTTAAAAGTACTTACCTTTAACCAAGCCCATGGAAATTTTAGATATGATAAAGTATCCATTAGTTTTAGCAACAGCATGTAAAGGCAATAAATGATCTACTTGGGTGTCATATAAAAGAAATGTGTTCATCTTTCCAGCAGAGTAAAAGCAGCCTGAGCTTCCTGGTGGTCCACTCCGACACCCTGCTGAGACACTTAGTGCTGTTTAACTTTAATTTGCCAGCCAGCTGTAAATCCTGGAAACCAAATATTGGGGCCTGCATTAAACAAGCCATGATCTGACAGATTGACATTTTCTCTCTCCAGCATGTCAGCAAGCTGAGTAGCTCACTTCCGAAAAAACCCCACAAAAACAGGTGAACATTTCACACACACATTAAACACAAAGGATTTAATTCAATTACATGCATATGTATGATGCTATTAATCAGCACTAATTTCACATTTGATTCTAATCACACATCTGCTTAAACGGACAGACACCTAGAAAACAAATGATGCCCTGTTCATTAAGATTAATACGATACTCTGTACTAATTTAACTAATCAGTTTTACACAGCTGAGGCAAGGCAGCAGAGGATGCCAACAACACCCCCCTTCCCTATGCATCACCTCACGTGCTGATTTGCTGCCATCGGACACACAGACAGTCTGTTTCTGAACGTTGGGCTTGTCTTCACCTCCACACCTCTGCCTCCTTTCTCCACCTGTATTCACCCCCTCACTCCACCCCTACTCCAAACAGACCGTCGCTCAACAGTTTGCACAATTCCACAACGCACCTGTGTGTGTTGTCTGAGTGTGTGTGGTGGGTGTGCAAATGTTAACAGCTTGAATTGTTGCAAACACATCAAAGGCTGAGTTTGGACAAGGTGGAGTGATTCATTCAGTATTGCATCATTAGTTTGAAAAAAAAAAGTGGATCGCAAAAGCAGAATTTTCTTGCAAAAGACCATTTGCTAAAAGAAAAAAGTCTATTAATTAAGTTCAGAAAAAATCTAAACAGGGATTTTGAAAGACCTTTAAAATGGAAGATTTAATGAGAAGAGCTTCTCGTGTTTTAAGAGTTTTCCATCAACAACGTCTGAACAATGTGGACAACCTAAGGTATCAATATTGACTCAAGTTTCAATATTTCACAAAATTAAGTTGATAAGAAGGAGAGGTTGGTCATCCCCAACCCTTTTGAGTGTCATGAAACGTGGTGAGAGTTGGTGAGGCAGACGCTGTAGACCCAGGTAAGATGAAAACGAATGATGATTTTAATGGTAAATAAATCCAGGAACAAGCAGCAGGCACAAGGAAACACTGACCAGGACAAGACTGAACATTGACGACGACAAACTAGACTCTACATTGACGAATAATTGACGAGGACCCGACGAGGCACAAGGAACACAGGTGGAGTTAAATACATGGGAGGGTAACGACAGAACGAGACACACCTGGGAACAATCAAGGGGAGGACAGGACAACGAAGAGACGCAAGGACACAAAAAACTCTAAATGAACACAGAAAACACAGATCCTGACATTGAGAAACTCAGGACCAGCCACTGGAAGAGGCAGGACACATGTTAATAAACTATAATAATAAATTAAATACTAAAACACTTTGCTCTTAGGTCTGCTATTTCACACAACCCCACATATTGCGCTAAGTTGCACAGCCCATCTTTTCATTCTCGGTGTGAGACAACAGAGCACTCAACCACCTGAACAGTAACACGTGTGGTAAAAGTAAAAGGAGGCACTGCAGGTGTGTGGGGTTAAATTCCTGATGTAAGACGATAATCAGACAGATAACATCAAAGTATCAAAGCCCGCAGTAATGTGAGTGGAAACAACATCCTTTAATAGCCTGTTTGATAGCTATGGCTCTCTAGGACCAAGCTTGTCTTGTGTTTTACCTGAGTGGATCTTATCACGCCATCCTGTGTCCTCAAACATTTACTCCATTGGATTTGCGTTCCAGAAAGGGAAAACTAAAAAAATAAAAATGATTAAGCTCTTTAGAGAACTCAGATCCGTGTGAGAAACATAGAGATTATCACAATAATGTTTCTCCGTCACCCTCAAAGACCGTAACAAAACACACACACCACAGTTTACAGAGTTTTTTCCCCTTTTATCCGTACATGTTGCATCAGTGTTGCTACTTCAGCTGTATTTTACATTTTTAGGTTTGAAAACAAACAAATCCCATCTCACTAATGGGGGGGACCATAAACAGGAAAATTTCTGAAGACCAATTTGGGGGGGTCAGCAAGGTTACAGTGAAATGTAATGTAAAATGTGGTTTAAAAAGTTTTTAAACCACATTCAAGCTGCAGGACCAAAAATGATTTGCTAGTAATGCACATCAAATGTGTTTTTCTAAGTAAGCAACCTGTTGAGAAGTAAAACTAAAATTCAAATGTTGCTTAGATGTTGCTCTGCTACACATTTACAAAAAGTGTAACGTTCTAAATAAAAAAGCTTTAATGAGTAACTACTCTTAATAAAATTCCTCATAAACATTGATTTATTGTAATTCCTCTCAATACAAGTTATGGGGTGTTTAAATTATAACTTAAGTTGCTTTATTTTTAAGCTTTTTTTTGTTTTACCATGTCCTGGATGACTGAGAAACAGCAGGTAGATAGACATGAATATCTGGGGGGGTATTATAACTTAAACGTAACACTTAAAGCACCAGGGTTTATATAGAAAAATATTCAGATTTCATTTTGTGGTTTTAAAGGCTCTACATTGAAGACAGTGAGAAATAAAGGCATAGCTTTCTTTTTTTATCTATCTGTTCTCGGCTCCCACACACAGAGCCACTTGCTCAGCCCGTCCCTCTTGTTTCAAACTCTTCTAATTAACTAAAAGTTAAAGAGCTAAATATGAATGAGATGTTTGCTACCTTTGACATAAAAAGCTTAAGTCTATACAGCAGTGTAGCAGTTTTGCTAATGAGGCAGCCTGTCAAGACTCAGCCAAAGTAATGAAATAACGAACTGCAGTCTGATCTTTATTGTTAATGTGTTTCTTCTTATAGAGCAGTGAATGTAAATAAAAGGTTTGCATGTCTTTTGCTGTAAGTATTTACTTACTGGAGGGTTTTATGTTTGTGCTGCAGAGCCACAGCTAACAGCTAGCTCCTCACTCCAGGCCGTCAGCCCACACTTTGGACTGAACCATTGTTCTAATAGTGGTAGGGGGGGGCCTAAAAATTAATTCTTATTTTTTTCTGAGATAAATGGCAGATTTAGTTCGTTCTTTGTTTCTTTTGCCTTTTTATATTGATATTATTTAAATGCAAACGTTTTTTCAATAATTTTTTTGGGAGGGACAATTCTAGACTTTTCCAAGATTGGGGGGCTGGGGTTCCCCCCAATCTTCTCCCCCCCCCGGGATTCCCTCCGGGATTTACGCCCCTGTTTGAAAATGTTTTAAGACATTTAAAATGCATTGCAGTGCAATGTGCAAATGACCGAAGAACAATGTTCTGCATCGAACTGCTTAAAGATTTGACCATGGAAAAAGAGCAGAGGGCCTGGACTCGACCTCCGTACTTCCCAGATGTGAATCCTATCAAACATCTGTGGGGTGTGTTTGAACAACCCTGATCCACAGTGAGGCAACATGATCCTATGGTGCTCAACACCATAGGACATAAAGAAGTCTAAAGTCCCAACAGATCAAAGCAGCAACTCAATAATGAGATTTTAATACAGCAGGCACATAAAGCAGCTTTAAGTCACAGAAACCACGAACAAAAAATGCCTACCTGGTTGATATTGATCGTTCAATTTTTAAGAAACATACATTAAAACATACTCCTGTTCAAATATGTGTTTAATCACACCTCAATGTATTTAAACATCCAAAACCTGCTGAAAACAATTTGTTGACGTTCAAAATGAGCATCAGGAGGGGGAAGAAAAACAATTTTATGTGACTTTGAGCATTGATGGTGATTGTTGCCAAACAATGCAACATGTGAATGGGTTCTTTGTTTTCCTATGGCCCCCACAGTCAACAGACCTCAAATTAATCAAGCACTTTTGGGATTTAAAGTTGCATATTCTGGGTGTGCAAATGACAGTTTCAGCAACTGAACGATTTTTTTTGCTTCAGTACAATAACAATAAAAAATTTCAGATTTTGAGGGAAGCCATTATCTCAGGTTTAGAGAAAAATGTCTGAATAAATGCTTCTGAATCTGTTGTGAGAAACAGAAAAGCAACAAAGAGTCCAACCTGGTGCTTGGAAGGTACCAAGTAAAAAAAAAAAAGAGTGTTAATAAAATCAAATAGCTTAAATTAAATTATTTCTTCATCTTGCTGAAGCAGTGTATCGGCATTTGATTTCTTCTATTAGTCACACGTCCAATAATGAACACTTCAATGCTCATTTTTATTCAAATTATGTGGCTTTAAGTTGCAGCAGTATCAGAAACACCTGACATGGAAAGTATCCTTGGTCCCCAGAGACTCTTTCCTTTTTTAGCATGCGGCGGGTTTGCTTTTTGACAAAAAGAAAATAAACTGATGATTTGCAGGAGCAGCACTCCGACCACAGAGTGAGATTAAAAGACTTTATGGACACAGTTATTTATTTTATTAAACTCTGCATCAGTCCTGTTTTGTAGACCTCAAGACTTCACTCGTCTTTCACTTAATCCTTTGTGCAGAAACATCTGAAGCGTACACAGCTGCATCTGACAGCGCAGTCACAACGAGGCCTTTGTTTTCCCTGAGCAAACACACACACACACACGTCCGCATTTGCACACACAGAGCTGTAAGACGGAAACAGCTGAAGGATGTAATAGGGCAGATGAGGATCATGGGGTTGCAGTTTGGTTTGGTTCAGGCTGAATGTTTGGCAGCTGCAAGACAAAAGACGTGCTATTAAAACTTCTCCCTTCTTGCCTCCAGCTCGCTCTGTACTCAAACTTGTTTTGTCACTCACTGCCAGCTTCAAGGAACCAAAGTCTTGTGATTTTATCAACAATCATCTAGTGATGAAAAACACATTTTTTTTTTTTTATGTGTGAACCTCTTCAGGGTTCACACATAAAAACAGGAACATCATTGTGATTCTGCTTTCTTTGACTCTCTACTCTCATCCAGTGGTACACACACCTCAATTACCCATACGAATTAAAGTTGGTTACTTTTTTTATTGTTCTTCTTTTAAAGCAAGCACACACATGTGCACCCCCTTAAGCCTTGTGGGTGTTTTTAACCTACAGATGGTTAGCTTACATCTTCTGCTCCTGCCTTCTTCGGGGAGTAAACACATAGCTTTGTCCACACACACATATTCACAGAAGCTATAGGTAACTATAAATCACTCATACGCCACAGCCATATGCTCATACCTGTCTGTAAAGAGGAAACACAAACACAGGTGAGCTCCTTGCATTCCTTCAACTTGAAAACCTGACAGACATACAGATTGGGAGGCAGACACAGAGAGGGGTTGAACGCCAATCTCCCCCCATCCTTCCCAAATCCAGCTGTGAGTGCCTTCCTCTCTTTTCCTCCCTCTCTCCTCCCATCTCTTCCCCTTGGGATAGAGCGCTCACGGAGAGGCAGATGGGTGGAATGCATAATACAGAGACGATTTCGGGGGGCTGGGATGATTTTTGTGTGAGTGTGTGTGTGGGCGTGCGTGGGCGTGGGTGTGCGTGCAGGTGTGTGTGTGTGTGTGTGTTGTCTCTCTGTTGGGACTAGGCTGCAAAGTCATTATAGATCTAATGGTTGTGTTTTAGACGCCTGCACCGTGTCAATCTCATTTGAAGTGCAAAAGCCAGATAAGTGTGAAACGCTTCATTCCTCACACTCAGTGCACTCTATCACAACTTTGAAACCTGCATGTAAATAAACACAAACTGTCTGTTGGGGCGGGGGGACATTCACCATTAACGGGAATTTTTTAAGCTCACAGTTGACTGTGTTGTTGTTCTCAGACGTGGTTGTTCTGCTTCCTCGATCATGTAGACCTCATGTAGATTTTTATTTCCCTAATTACTCTGATTACAGCAAAGTATCATAATGCCGTGTAATTAGCAATCCATTGTAACCTAACAAGGCCTCCTCAGGCATAGGTAATGGATTTTGGAAAGACAAGCTGAGCTGAGGCATGACTAATTTAAAATGGGTAAGTATAATTAAAGACTTTTCACTAGAAGAATATTCTGTATCTCACCAGCGCAGCTGCTGGTATGATACGCTGTTGTTTAATGTTTCTGCATAACAATCAGATTGGCATGATCTGATCCGATTAAAAGCACTTAATTCCTGTCAAAGATCACTTCATTTATGCACCATAATTACCACACTTGCTTAAAGTATTGGTAAACTTATCAAAGCAGTTGCAGTGTTGTTATATCATGAAACATTTAGCTAGTACTTTTAACAACAACACTGCAGGTTGCTAATAGATCCTCACTGAGGACTTCAACATAAGTCAGCAGAAGTTATTTCTATCATATAGCTTTAAATTACACCAAAGCAACTAAAAGTTTGGTGTATTATCCAGTAAAGATAGTTTGTAAAAATAACTGCAGAAGGCAGTCAGTCAACCTGAATACCAACAAAGCCATACTATGCCACAAGACACCAAGGCATGCCAAATCTAGCCAAACAGTGCCATGAGACATCAACGGTACTAAACAATACCCTACCCCAGTATGCTAAAGCATAAAATGGCACACAACACTAAACGATGCCCTACTACACTGTGCCACATCATACCAGTACAATACTCAATCATGCCATGTAATGCAGGAGTTTTTACCAGACTTATGCATTGTGAAAGCTGAATCTTGGACCCAAAACCAATTATGTGCCTATAAAAGAGACCAACTATAAATTGCTATGAGTCACAGAACAAGATCCCAGTGAATCACTGAAAACTACATTTATATATTCGAAGCACATGTCCACAGTGCATCCACTCATTTAAAAGTCTTGTAGCAATTTGCAGAGTTGGTGAAACCTTGAGTGCTGAATCCTTCCCAAGGACACTTCATCAAGTAATGGGGCAAGCTGGAGTCTGTACTGAGTCGAATTACCTAATCAGCAGACAACTGCAGAATTTGAGAAAAACTGATATTCATTATGGAAACAAAGAGGATAACTTTCACATTCTAAAGAACACCCAGCAGAACTTTAAGTGACACTGAACATGAACACAAACACCAGGGAGTTATGAACAAGGTGGAAGAAATGTTGCATTGAGAGGAGTGGCATGGTTTAGGCTGATGTACAGCTGAGAACAGAGTGTGAGAACAATGAAGACAAGAACGAACATGAGAATGTTGGCAGGTTGCTGCTCTCAGGAGATTCATTAAGCTTGTCTAAAACGCTGCCCGTAAATATGCCTGCACAGTTCTTTTGTGAGCACACACAAACATACATAAACATACGCACATTAGTGTGAATGGCTGCAGGTGTAAGGAGCTCTGTCTGCTGACAGGTAGCACAGTCGGGACAGAGGGATTTGGAATCACACTGTGAAGACAGCAGGTGGCATATCTCCAAGCAGCTTCCTCAGGAATTAATGTATTCAGCATTTAGTTGTGCGCTTTGCAAAACAAAGGATCCCAAGCCTTGAATTAGACATTTATCTTGTCTAAATACCACTGAATGTTTTATGAACAATGTAAGTTTTATTAACAATATAATAGCAAGTAGAAAATTGTTTAAGACATTTTCTAATTGTCTAATTCTGTAAGAAACCTTCGAAAATGAGATGATGGACTTGACAAATGTAGACGGTAATATTCTTAGTGATTATAGATTTTAAAACTTTAAAACACAGTTTGGGATTTGTAAAATCTTTAGAGTACTCTTTTTGTAAAAACAAATAATCAAAATAGGTTTTCAGTTTTTCCAATATACAGATTTATTAAGAAAATTCAAATATCCAGAAAAGCCTTTTCCTGTTATCGTCTAATAGTGTGCACTGGGCTTAGTGGGAAGCCAGAACGTTTCTCCTGCTTACTGTAGACAGAAACAATCCTCACTGGGATAAAAAGCTCCTGAAACGTTGTTCAGCGATCAGTAACAGCACACACCATGTTATCACAGGTAAAAGCTTGAACTGGGGAAATCAGTTTGTACACAACAAACACTTCTTTTTCTTCTTGCCCTGTCTGAATAAATCAGCCTGGTATTTGTTTGTTTAAGGTGAAAAGCTTAGGATGAAAAATGACTAGCAGATGATGAAACAATCTGAAATCTATGATGCAAGCTGTGCAAGCAGGAAAGGGCTTTTGTGTGAATGTGTGCACATGATTGCATGCATATGCATGTTCCCCTTGGCATGGAGTGCTGTGTGTCTGGGCTCTGGGCGGTGTGTAAATCCCAGCGTTTAGGAGGCAGACAGAATAACCGTCTGAGTCCGCAGCTGTTCTCACAGCTCTGTCTCTGCCTTCTCGCTCAAAAGACGCGCTCGCTTTGCACACACTAGGACACATGGAGACTTTAAGGCATGAAGACACAAGCAGACAGAGAGCTTTCTGTCGATGAATAGAAGGCCTTCTTTACAGGAAGCAGGCCAGAGAGCCAAGAGGCAGCCCCCAGATGCAGCCTCTCATCCCAGAAAGGATCTCAGAGGGAGATGGAGAGGAGCTCCACACCAGCAGCTGGAAGCTTGATGACTGTTCCATGTGTTCATGTCTCACTGGAGATCCATAAACTTTGACCATGACGGCCTCGGGCGCATTGTGTGTGCGTGTTCGTGTGTGTGTTCTCACAAAGTCAGAAAAAGGCGGAAAATAACATATGTGAACACGTATGTTTTAGACGAATATTACATTTCCTCTTCACCGTCATCTGTTCAGCACAAAACATGCATATTGATTTTTTTGGTTCCATAAACACATACAATTATTTCATCTGATAGACCAACAGAAGGTGGATTAATCAATACACCATTACTGAAAGAAAGTGACAAGAAGTCCGGTGAGGAGTTTATCAAAAGAAATAGGGTGGTGCAGCAAACATGTTGAGGAAGACGCTGTGATCAGAAGACACCAAAGTTGAAGTTTTTGGCCAACTGCAGGAAAAGAGAAGATGGATGGAGCTAATTAATGGACAATATTGGGAAGAAAACCAATTAATCCAGGTTCACACTGTGAAAATACTCTCTGTCTTTTCCCAAATATGCTGTCAAAAAACAGTCATGAGAAAATATCTGGTTGTGAGCTTGAATAAATGATTTGTCATCAATTAGATTCACAAACACACACACTGTTGATTCAGCGCTCTGTAACAAAGATGAACTATGACAGACATTGTAATGTTTTGCCTTGCCTGCATGTTTTATTTTTTTTTGCTCCCTCCTTTCAGCATCCAACTCTTACAACATGGACATTAAAGCTGCAGTATGTAACTTTTATGAAAAATATGTTCTTTACATATTTACTAAAACTGTCACTGTGTCGTGGCAATAAAAACAGATAATAATCTGTGAAGAGATCGAACCATCTGGCCTTTTCACCATCGACCTGCTCTCATCTACACAAATACACGAGTTGGCCAGAAACCACGAATCAGTCAGCTGGAGGGTCTTAGCGCTGTCAATCTCCCTGGTGGTAGCGATGCTCACACCCTCAGCCTTTCTGCCTTTGCATTTCCTTCCTGACAACCATGGATGCTCAGGCTAGTTAGCATGGCCACCGATGACGGCGGATGAGCAGTTTTCCTGGAACTGTAAGTTGTTTCTCCACCATTAGCACATTTAGCAGCGCATACACAAGGTAGATTAACAGAGCTAAGACCTTCCTCCTGGTCCTGATTGGTTGTTTTTGACCTGAAACGGTGCATTTCAAGATGGCAATAGTAGCTCTGGCTGCAGCTTTAACACCAGTAAAACACTATTTTGAGCTGGACTAAAACTTCGGTTAGATCTTTCTGAACTGATTTTTGCTGTATAGCTGCAAGTTTTGCAGTCTGACATCTCCACAACAAATTCTGCAAAGTTAAATCAACACTATGCTATGAGCCTATTTGGTCCTTATCAGAATTGGTTTTAATTTAACTCTTACAGAGTTATTTAAAAAATAGTTTGAGTAACTTTAACTTTTTCAACTGTTAAAATTATTCAATTTCTTGTTGAAATAACTCTGAAAAGAGTTAAATTAACACCAATTCTGATAAGGACCAAATAGACTCAGCATAGTGTTGATTTTACTCTGCAGAAATGTACATTGTGACTCAGGTTACCATTAAGATTTTAGAATGTTAAACCTGCAAGATATGACAGAGTCAAGTTCTGTACAATCGTAAAAGACATATAGCCTGACTTAGAGGCAAATGACTTGAGAATGAGGTGGTGGGTTCCCTGCCAGGAGGACAATAGACAGGAAAACAGCAGCCTCATGTTGATGGAGGGATGACTTATTTAAATAGACTTACCAAACCGAGGACCAGGAAGGAAAGGAACAGCCGAGGCGTATTAATGTTTTTGTAACAATTTAGTTTCTTAATGCCACAGAGGCATGTTCAACTTTCCTAATTTAGAGGGACGTTTCTACACAAACACATTCTGTACACACAGTGGCAGCTCAGTTTATAATTTCACCTCAACTTTCTTTGAGATGAGCCGGTTGGCACTTTTCTTTTTTCCTGCTTTCAGTGGGGAACTCAGCTGTGGCTTCGGGATCATGGGACTATGTTTCCGTGACAACCAGACATCATCTCTGAATGATGTCTGCTAAAGAAAACAGACTGAATAATTTAGATAGATCCCTTTTTAAACAGCATGCCAATTCACATCAGTGGCCACAGACACCACCATTGGCACCCCGCAGACAGGCCCACCCAGGCTGGGGGAGAATCGACTAATAACACAGTTACTACCGGAGGCAGTAAGATCCTGATACATCTGCATTCAGACCAGAGCTTTGTCTGTATTGGCAATACTCCAAATGTGTTTGATGTTGTTGAATTGTTAAAAAAAAAAGAGTCCAGAAGCAGCTACAGCAGGAAACATCAACTAATTAAAGCTCAGATTGGTTTGTTTGGTGTTTAAGGCTTTTATTTAACTGGGAGGGCCAGTTAAATAAAAGAGGCACATGGATCCTGATCAAAATTCAAAAGATATCATCCATCAGAGGTAATCCTCACATATGATCACATTTTTCTCCATTTAAAACCAAACAGCAGTAACAGCAACAGTCACTGAGCATTTATCAGCATTATGCATCAAAAGATTATATGAGGTATGTTTACTTCATGAAGACTGATTGTTTTTTAACCAAGGTTATAGAAAGTAGAGAATATGCAAATCTGATAGCTGATCTAATATGAAATCACACTTTGTTTCTTTGATGTTTGTTTCTCTTCTATTTGACATCATTAAATAATACAAGTGCATTAATATTGTAAGCTAACATCAGGAATATGGAGGTGATTCAATGAGCAAAGTTTTATGAGCAAAACTTTGCTCTTAAATCCAGAGTTTTATATTTGTATGAAATAAGAAAAACGCCAAGAAAGCCAGATATATACCTGAGCAGACATCACTCACAGATGCTGCTCATGGCTGATTCACATAGAACTGAATATTTGCACATATGATTCATCCTGCTTTCCTCATTTCTCTGGTGTTTGGAAATACTCAGACACCATTGTGTCTGCATGCATTAATCGTTGTGGGTGTGCGTGGGTATGGAGCTGCGGGGGTGTGCATGCGTGTGTTCCAGTGTGTCCTCCCAATACTTCACGAGAAAGCTCACACACGCACACACACCCCCGCACACACCAGTATGTCTTCTTTCACAAGGACTTTACATCGACTTCTATTCATTTTTCATTCATTTCTACAGCCTAACCCTGACGCTTATGCTAAACTAAACCTAAACTCAGTTCATACCTTGGCTCTAATCACAACCCCTAACCCAAAACAGCACAACTTCTTCCTATAAGAAACATTGGGTCCTCTCAAAGTAAGTATTTGTTGTAAAAATGGGCCTTACAAGGTAAGAAATGCTAAAACACACACACAAGAATACACACACGCACACACACAGTCACCAGAGGACTGAACTGAATAATGTGGCAGGTTAGGGAAAGACCCTTACAGAATAGATTTTGTTTTTGTTCCACCATTTCTTAAGTTATTTTTCTTATTCCTTTAGAAGTCTTTATGGAACATCACATTTATAACAATTTATGTACATGTATCGCTTTCAAGCAGAGAAACACTGGAACAACATGGAAATCCAAACTCAGATGAACTCTGTCATGAAATGACATCAATATTTTGTTTAGTTTTATATATTCCAGTATAAATTTTGCTTACATAGCTCCAATAAACATTTTTTTAAATATATTTTTCACATAGTTGCAGTTAATTTGCTTGGTATGTCTCAAGATAAATATATATATACTAAATTATTACATTTCTAATGCAAGGTTGCATTAAATGTTGCTTTGAAAGTGTCAACTTTTCATTATTTGGTAATTAATAACAGTTTTAAAGCAAATTTTCATTAAAACTTGCAATAAAAGTCCATTAATTAAATAAATTCAATCTGAGAAGACTTATGTTATTAAGACCTCTAGGTGCTTTTTCCATATTTAACTCAGACCTTACTTTTGATAAAGTCAAATATTTCATATTATGAGAAAGCAAGGACAAAACAAATCCTTTATTTAGAGTAATTTTTTATGTATGCATACAATGTATATGAGATTACCATTGTCCTATACAAAGGACCTATTGTCAGGTATTTTCCAGATTTAAGCCCTGTTTGAGCATTTTTGCTGAAAAGAACAATATGATAAACAAAAATATGAATCAAAAGGGTATATGTTAAAAAAATAAAACAATGAAACTTAAGGAGAAAAATCGTATTAATTTATAAAACGTTTTAGGAAGTAACAAAGAAAAATAAGTACATTTATTACCTGGTAATTTTATTTATTATTTGTGTTAAGTAGCACTTGAACAGATGTATCTAATAGATAAAAAAATTGGTGAAAATTGGACAGGATGCCTGCACACAGCAATCTCTAGTAGCTGATTTTGGTTAAAATTTCTGCCCTCAGGTCTTCTGCTCCAGTTTAATGGTGCTTCTCAATTTAATGAAATACACATGAGCTCTTTCTTTTTTCTTCTTCTTCTGACTCAATATTTGGAATTTGACCTCATTTCTCGTTCTGGGATTTTGGGAGAAGAATCCTCCTGACACACCCTGTCATCTCTTCGCTCACACACTCCCCTCTCACCCTGCCGACCTCCAGGCGATGCACCTGGATACAGCTCATACATGCAAAGACACATAGATACAGACATTTCCCCTGCAAATAAAAAATAACCAACATATACCTTCATACAAATGCTATGCTACCTCAACTGGCCAGACTTTGAGTTAACCTCTGAGTTTCTGCTTTATAGCTCCCAATGTCTGTCGTCAGGTGGTCTCCCATTAGGTGCTATAAAAGCTGAAACACCACGGCCACATGGGGAATGACATATACGCACACTCAACTTGAAAACCTCCAGGAGACACGCAGCGGGATTGATCTCCCTCTGCTGTATTGATCAGCCAACCCCCAACTCAGACCAGAAGATACCAGCTGTGTCGAGCCGTTTGGTTCCTGAAGCATCCACCTCCTGAGAGGAAGATGAAAATAATGATGCCGCAAGCTTCGTCTTTCAGAGAAATTCTGCGGGCTGCAAAAGGGCAGGAAGTCCACAGGGACGCCTCTGAGGAAGGTCGCTCAGAGCTCTTTTTAACCTCTGCCCTTTGTTCTGTGTAAAATGTGTATGTGCCATAGAAGCTTTTGTGCAACAAATACAGTAAGACGTAGTTGAGTTTTTGAATTTTTCTTTCTCCAACTTTGCTTTTGTCTCTAAGCATTTGAGAGCTCAATCTGCAATCAACTTCATGCTGTTGGCTGGACAGCTTTGTTGTGTTTTGTGATCGTCAGCCTGTTAGATTTGCTCTTCTTATATAAAATCTTAACATGTTAACATGCTAAAGCTGAGATTAAAGCAAAAGTATAAACAGAAAATAAAGGAAATTTACTATTTTTATTTAAAACAGAGAAAAATGTGTAGCAAGACTGTAGAAAAACATCCAGTTCGCAATGAGGCAAAGACAAATAACACCAAATTTTGAACATAAATACTAACTAAAGGGGTGAAAAACAACTTATAAGTAAATGAAAACACTAGGTATAAAAATGGGCACCCCAACATTATTTTTCTTTTTATATCCTGAATTTTTGGTTGTAATAAAAGTTATTTTGTGTTATTTCAATTATTCATTGCGATTCCACATTGTAATCTGACACAATCATTTAGAAATATCCTGATCTGGGATTGACACGTCTTTTATATTTTCCTTTGCTACATGGTGTAAATGTGGAAAGTTATAGGCGACAAAACATAAACTGGAATAAAGATACAGTTCTAAATTACTACTAAATAGTCATATGTGATTCTAAAACTGTGTTGAGTAGTTTTATGGATTCAAATGCAGTCAAAGGCAGAATTTGTACAGATGGTGAATGAAAAGACACTGTAAACAAGAACAAAAGAAAAAAGACAAAAGACTGGTAATCAAACTGGAAAAGGAAACCAGATAAAATGTGAGGCTTCATGCCAAAGACATGAGAATAAGAAAAAAGAAATGGGTAAAAAACTAAATGTAGAGCAAGACAGTAAAAAAAACATCCAGTTTGGTAAGAGGTAAGAAGAAACCAAAATGAGCATCAGGTTTGGAGAAAACAACAAACTGAAAACAGATTTGGAAAAAGAGTCACAAAAAATTATAAAAAGGAGACAATATAACAAAAGTCAAAGGAAAAGTCAAGCTTAATTTCATACAGGCCACATTCAGATCATGGGTATTCTCAAACCAATGTCTGAAAAGCAATCTAACCATGACAAACACATGCAATAACCTTAGATAGAAAATCAGCAGGAATGTTTTCTACATGTGAGATTTATTTCTTTCTCTGTCCAGGTGCAGGTTCCACCTGAGCTCCTCAAACATCTGTGTGATCTGACAGACTCCTGCTCGGGTTTCAGACAGCCGTCCATCTCCTCTCTGCTGCTCTGCTGAGTCTCTTTCTTCCCTTTGGCCTAGCTGTGTTTTTGACAAGCTAGCATGCTCAAAGGGCACTGTCAAGCCTTCAAACTTCATAAAATATAGAACCAGAAATAGATGTAGGGGAGGCAACAGAGGAGGACGAAAAGATGAATTGAGGGGATATGAGAGAAGTGTAAAACAAAAAAAAGAAGTAGAAAGACAGATTGAGAGCGTGTGGAAAGAGATATGAGCTCTCTGTAGCAAAATACAATAAAGTGTGAAAGGTTCTTCCTTTGCTGGATGTCCTCCCCTCAGGGGCTCTGTGACAGAGAGCGCTGCAGAGTCCCACTTAAAAGAGGGGAAAATGACAGGAGCCATTTCTCTCTTTCTCTCTCTGTGGCCCTTCAGGAGGAGATGTGTGGAGGGGTGCGTGTCAGAGAGTGACAGAGAGAAAGAAGGAGAGGATAAAGCAAAAGGAAAAAGAAAGAGAGGGGAAGCCCTTGGGGTCAAGTAAATCAGGCCTGCATTGAACAGGAGAGTCCCAGAGGATCCTGAGTGGGAAGACAGGTGTCCATAGCAGTCTGGGACAAAGGTTATACTCAGCTTATCCCACACAACACAAACACACATACATACACACACATATGCACACAGAGGTGGAGCTGAAATTACCCAGAAAAAAACAATTTCCTCCTGCAGTACCTCATTACAATATAACCGCTCTGTGCTCAATATTCGGTCTGCTTTTACATGCGAAACACCACAGTGATCAAACAATGGGAATAAAAGGCGACGCAAGCTACTTTTATAAACAGTTTACTGCTGATTATTCTGAAGCTTATTGTCTCTCACTGTGTTTTCTCTTCGACTCATAAAAAGGAGAGGCAGCTGTCTCAGTGTGCTTCCAGACAACATTAGCATAGTAATAACTCGGTGACCACAGTCAGTGAAGATGAAATAAAATATTGTTCTTTCATTTTGCTGCTCACATAAAAATTCTATGTAGATGTTCGGGTTTTACATGTGACAACTATGAATATGTATTTCATTACCATGCAACGCAATGGTAATGAAGACTGACATCACAGATGCACAGTGGTATGATATGGGTATAACTTACGGTAACTTTAAAGAAGAGGTTTTATAACTTTTATAAAAATATGCTTTTATTTAAGTATTTGTGAAAAGTGTCACCATGTGGTGAATTTATGAGAAAGAAAATCTGTAAAGAAATCAATTCCCCCACCTCCTTCCAGTGCTGCTATTGTGATTTGAAGAAATGCACCACTCCCAGTCAAAAAAAAGCTATCAGAGCCAGGAGGAGCATCCTGGTGCTGTCAATCAATCTCGTGTATGTGCTGCTAAATGTGGTAAAGGTGGAGAAACAACTTGCCTTTACAGGAGAACTGTTTATCCTACAGCTGTAGCGGAGAGAAAGGCGGAGGTTGTGAGCAGCGTGTACACCAGCCTGATTGGCAGTGCTACCACCCTCCTCTTGGCTCTGATTGTTTCTAACAATGTGGTGTATTTCTGTAATTAGCACTGTGAGAAGGCAGTGGAGTTTGATTTTTTTTCACAGATTATTTGTTTCATATTATATTGTGACAAAGTGACGGTTTTGTAAAAATAAAATGTAAAAAGCATTATTTTTTAATGAAAGTTACCTTCTGCAGCTTTAAGGTTAATGTAAATATCTTTGTGTGCCCTGGGGTTACAGATTGGGGGAATGTTGCGTGTTTCTCTTCTCTGTCCTCTATTTCACCCTCACGATGATGCTGAAAAATGAAACTTAGAATTACTGTGCCACAAATAGACAGCAGCACCGACTGTACACACAACCTGACACACACATGCAGACAGTCAAAGAGTGAAGGGTCCTGTGGAGTTCATAAGCTAGTGAATAATAAAAGCTCCACATTGGACTGGGCTGTCTTTCTGCAGTAAGAATGGCTTGTCTGTGACATGAATATGATTTTTGCTGCATGTGTGTATGTGTGTGTATGTGCATGCAAATGTGTCTGAGTGTCCTCTCTATGGTAACAATATGAATTATTCACTGCTTACAGATGAAGAAGCATTCAGGCTCCCAGGAGTGGAGCTCAGAAGGAGGCCTCACCTCTATCTTTTAGCTCTTTCAGTCTCGTTCCCATTTCCTATTCACCTCCTTCACACCATCGCCATCATTCCCTCTGCTTCTGGTGTTGATACTAGCTAAATGTTTGTGACCCTAATGCCTTCCTCAAAATATGCCATATTGTGGTGCATCTATTTGTGGCTGTGTCTTATTTTCCCAAACTGGATGCAAAGCAGAGGACTCCAACTGCATATATTAAGTTGAAGTTTGAGTTTCAGCTCGTTTCTCTTTGAAGCTCCGGTAGTTTAATTAGCATCACTTCACTGACTGGACTCAGAATCTTACACAAATAGCCACACAAGCACAAATCGCTGAGAGGCAAATTTAATCTTCTTATGTTAATAGAAAACATTGCTGGCAAACACACATACACACACGAAGGGGTAAAATACAGTTAATACACCGACTAATCAGCCTCCCATTAGCAGGAGGAGACTTTCACACCTGGGGACAAAACTCCCTTCATCTAATTGGTCTGCTGAGAAAATGGCCAAGCCTTTCACATCTGCTGAGATACAACACACACACACACACACACACGCCCACCCCCGCACGCGCACCATTACACACACATGCAATAACCCTAAACCAATCGCTGAGCTCCTTGGGCAATGTGCACAGTACCATCCTTTCTTTATCCGTTCTTTATCCCCTGGTTCATCCCTTGCTTTCAGCTCCATCGGTCCCAATTACCACAGCCAGGAACCCCGATCCCTGGAACACTACCCAAACACACCGGCACAAACGTGCACACACACAAACACACGCGCCAACGTGCAAACTCTCTCCTCACCATAACAACACCAAAGGACAAAGTTGTTTTGGCCTATTGGTATCACCTCTGCGCGGCCGTGGTGTTTTGATTGGTTTTTACACGTGTGTTTTTGGAGGAAGGTAGTTTCCCATCAGGAGCAGCCGCTGTGTTGCATATTAAACAAAGCCTGTTTGAAGCTATCCTAATCCTTTCCCATAGCCATCGCTGAATGCACACACATTCTCTCTCTCTCACGCACGCACACGCACGCACCCCCCCTCCCCACACACACATTTCAGACCAGATGTTGGAGTCCAGGGCTCAGCAACACATTTTGTCCTCTGATAAAAGAAAGAAAAAGCAGGAATTGAAGATAAAGCTTTCATATGGTTACACACTACTTGCCGTTATCTTCGGTCCCAGATGGCAAGATGCAGTTAGATTCTTAAAGGCCTCATTTAGCCACCATGTACCTCTGTTCAATGTCATGTTTATTTTTGGCCTAAGCAAATATTTTAATTGTGGTTAAATAGTTTCCCTAGTAATTTTGAAGTAAAAACATGAACACAAATCTGACAAAGATGCAAAAGTAGAAAAATGCTGGCCTGAGGTTGCCAGTGTGGTGTATGGTGGTAGCTGTAAACATGGCAACCTAATGGCTTTCTCTGATAAAGATTATGAGGAGAATTACAATTGTTTTGGAGACAGAAAAGGTAGCGATCCAGTAAATGTTACTGTCGTCTTTACACACGAGAGAGTGCAGCACTACATGTTTGAGACGCAACAAAGACAAGATTGAGCTGATTGAGCTGATTGAACTCACTGAGCGACTGACCTCTGTGGCAATCCAGCTTTATATTTACTCACCTAAGATATGAGATCAGTGTTTTGCAGGTGTTTAGCAGAGAAATTCATTTTCTGTGTTTTCTTTATTTTTTGGGACAGCATAATTGTCTTATTTGATGAATGCTAATGTAAATAAACAACATGGGGTTTTCTCGATTAGTAACGGTATTCACAGCATACTTCTGAACTGTAACAGGAATGAACTGAGAATTTTTATAGTCTTTCTGCATTTATTATAATTGCCGAATGAAGTCATTGTAAACAAATTTACTACTCAGCATAGCCGATATCCAGGGTAGTTAGGAATGCAAAAATGCTTTGCTCTGCTAATGAAACTCCATGTTAACTCACCCCTTTATTCTTTAAAGTCTTGACAATGGGCATGTTTGTTTACCTTATTTGTCTGCATCACAATAAAAAATATTAAAATGGCACAAATATGAAAAAAATAACAATTTGGCCATGGATATCGGACAGATCCTTTACACCCGTGAACACTCAGACAGATGTAACATCAGAATCCACACAGGAAGTGGAGCAGTGCTGCTTTGGCATCAGGAGATGTGACACATAGTGTTTTTATTATTATTATTTTAATACTAAGCAAAACTTGGCAACACAATGCTTGGTGTACTTGCAAAAGAAAAAAATTACAAGCAAGCAACATCTGCAGGCAGAAAATTATCAATTTTTGTCAATGAAAATTTGCTTAATAATCAGTGGAAAACTTGTCCTTTGGATTTAGGTCTAGACTTTGTCTTGGACAGTCTAGCACAGTGGTTTTCAAAGTGGGGGCCGCGGCCCCCTGGGGGGCCGCAAGGGGGCCCCAGGGGGGCCACAGGAAGATGGAGAAAAAAAAAATGTTATACATGAAATAATTTTATTGAATAAAAATAATTAAAATATTCCTGTCTGGGTATAACTGCATTATGAAAATCATTCACATAAAGCTTACAAATAATATTTTTTAAATAACGCATCTCTTTCTAATTGGTTGGCATAGCCATGACCATGACGCACTTGTAAACAAACCTGACTAGCCTTGCGCCGACATTAGCTTCGTGAAAATAATAGTGCTAAACAGATAGCAGGCAAACATGTTAACATGGACAAGTTTTTGAAAAGAAAAGGACCCGGCGAAGACCCCACCAATCCACAAACATCTGCTCAAACACAGAGGAGCTGCAACTGGCCAAAAAAGTGGAGGAAGTATGAAAAGGACGATATTAACTATGGATTTACGGTCACACACAAAAACGGACAGGAGTGCCCTAAATGTGTGCCATGCCTCGAAATTCTTTCAAACGAGTGCTTAAAACCGTCCAAACTTTAAACGGCATTTACGACAGAAACATCCAGCGGAGGCTGAAAAGTCAGTGGAATATTTCAAACGCAAGGAGGAACAAAATAACGAAGCAGACGACAACATTTGCGCAGCAAGCTAACGTCCCCGACAGAGCAATGAGAGCATCGTGCCACATAGCTCGGGCAAAGAAGCCCCACACCGACGGAGACGATTTCTTACTTCCAGCAAGCAAAGACATGGTTCGGGAAATGCTTGGCGAGGACGCGGCAAAGAAAATGGATGCTATACCACTTTCGGACAACACGGTGTGTGGGCGAATAAGTGACGTGGCAGGGGACGTTTCTAATCAACTTTTGGACCAGGTACGAGCAAGTGACTATTTCGCATTGCAACTGGACGAAAGCACTGATGTGGCTAATGCCGCGCAACTGCTCGTTTTTGTTCACTAATCTTTCTGTTTTTGCAAAGTATAAAGAGGGTTCATCGTTTAAAAAAAGGTTATTAAAATTAAAGTGGTGGGCCTATGTTATTATTATATGTTATTCATTAAATTAATGGATTAAAGGTTAATAAAATATAATTGTGACTTCATCTTTACAAAATAAATGTGTTTTTATTTAGATGGTTCACTCATTTTTTAATTCTGTCGCTGTAGCTTACACATGAGTGTTTACACATATTTCATATGAGGGGGGCCTCAGCTGAAAATGTACTGGTGTAGGGGGGCCTTGGCATGGTAAAGTTTGGGAACCCCTGGTCTAGCACATAAATATACTTTTCTCAAAGGCTTTAGAAACTGACGGTATTGTCAGATGGTGATTGATACATCACTGTTTATAATTTGCTGTAGTTCTGCTACCAGGGCAATATATAACACTGTGATTTTATCACTTTGTCACAACTATTCTTGGCTTCACAAATCATTATCGGCATTAAACGCAAAGTGAATCTCTGTCTACTAAGATCAAAGTTGTCACGTAACACGTATGAACTCCACATAAGAAGATATGTTCCAGGGGTGTCAAACTCCAGTCCTCGAGGGCCGCAGTCCTGCAACTTTAAGATGTGCCTCTGCTGCACCACACCTGAAAAGAATAATTAGGTCATTAGCAAGGCTCTGGAGAACTTTTCTACACAAGGAGGAGGTAATTAAGCCATTTCATTCCAGTGTTTTGTACTTGTGGCACATCTAAAAACTGCAGGACTGCGGCCCTCAAGGACTGGAGTTTGAGACCCCTGTTTAGACTGAACAGGTTAAGTGGCATCTGTCCACACAGGTGATGCTGAAAGGTTTCACTCAAACACCTGGTTTCAAAACGTGCCAGTGTGAGAGACTCAAATTTCTGGAGACGTGTGAACAAACGGCTGGGTTGCAACCCTAACCCAAAATGTTACAGTTTCACTGAGACCAGGTTCAGGTAAATGGGGCCTAAATCATTAAGGAAGACCATTCTTGTTGAAGCATCTTGATGTCTTCACTTGCCCTTATTCTAGACTTTTCATTCAGCATTTGTTCCAGGTCATTAATCAGCCGTTCTGTTTCCGTTCACTAATCATCCCTCCTCTGATTTATACAACTGTCTTCCTGTCATTTGCAAGATCCGCTCTCTGTTTTATATATCCTGTTTTGCTATGAGTAGAGATAAGTAGAGTATTTTTCTGTTTGGTTGATTATTACTTGGGAAACATAAACACAGATGGATTGATGGATGAACAGATGGTTAATCCAGTTACCTGCCAAACCAATCCCACAGAGGCCTTCCAGGATTTATCTGTATCACAATCTGGTCATTGGTGAAAATTTGGGGGCACAAGCAGTGCTAAAAATGGTCTGAGCTAGTATGTGAAAACATCTGCCATTTATAATGACATAAAGTGCTGAGAAATTAGTTTTAAAAAATTCTAGGAGTTTAAATCAGAATGAACTTCTGGCTCCAAGCAGAAGGTGTGGCAGCTTTAATGGAGAAAATGGAGAAAATAAAATACAGGCTAATAAAATTAAATACATGTTCAACTTTATTGACTGAAGACCAACAACATGTCTGCTTCCTGTCTTGTGAATTAACTTTTATGAAGTTCATATTTACAAGTGCTTCTGTCTCGCTCTTCAATCCAAACATTCACTGTCCATCACTCAGAGAAGGGATTTTACATGACTCTACAAATTGCTCCATTTTTTGCAACTGTTTTGCTTGTGCTATTTGATTATTTTGCATACTGGACTCCCAAAACAGATTGCAATAAATACATGCAGACACAAACATCCATCGAGTCCAGCAGATGGGAACAACTTGTAAAATTTTTTGCACCAGGTTACAATTGTCCTTTATTCAGCCACAAAAATGAGAAATTCTGTGACATTCATTCCCTGTTTGTTGCAGCACAAGCTTTCAGCAGACTGTATTTGGATGTGATGCTGCTCCCTGAATGGATCCGCGTTGTCTTATTTGACTGTAAGCAAGCAGAGAAGATAGATGCTCGTGAAGCTGTTTCTGAAGCAGATCCGCCTTGTGTTCGGTTTCAGTAGTAGAAAGTAAATTCGAAACAGCAAAAGAAGCCCTATCCCCAAATCTATTTGAGGTTTGTTGACCCAGAATTATTGCTTTGCTTGGTTAAAGGTAAGGCTTAACAATGATGGGAGGTGAGAAATAACATTTTGTTGTGTCTGTGCCTCAACTGAAGTGAGTGCCATCAAGTGTTTAACTTCCTTTTAGAAAATCAGACCCCTGGATATTTATGTAGAATTATAAGTAACACACGTTGTGTTTCTGGCTGTTTCCTCGTTAAGACCATTTCTAATTATTTATTGTTGTAATGCTTCTTACCTCTGGTTTGAATGAGCATGACACCCTGTATATTGAAGCACTTATTTCCCCATTCACTTTGTAGGTCTTTGTGTGTGATATTGAACAATAGACATAATTACCTGAAAATCCATCTGTAGCCTCAAGTCATCACTTATGGAGATTATATCCCAGAACAATTTTAGTGCATTAATACTCATATGCGCGCACTTTGTCATGAAAACATTCATTCTGAAACAGAAGAGATTCACGAAGGGTTGAGGGCTTTTTAACACGCTGCTTCAGAAGCTGAAAATAATTTCGGTGCATTTCAATGAAGAGTCCTCAACAGGGACGCAGCTGCCAAGCGTAAAAACGTACGTTTTGCACTCAGGCTAAGAGCAGTCCATGAAATAAGGGCGTATTGTGTGCAAACCCACGAAGAGTGGGGTCTAAAAAAATGCTGCAGATGTCTGTGACTTAGAAGAGCCACACGGGCTTTTAAAGCTAGGATTTGAGCGACCTAATAAGCATATGAAAGGATAAGGACTGTAACAAAAAACACTCATTCATTCTACCCGGATATATCAACTAAAATCCTTTTTCTAAGGATTATTGCAAAAGCTTCAACTGAAGCCAAAACGCAACTATTACACTACCCAGAAAAAAATAAGTAGTGGCCCAAATACCTAAAATAATGATAGACTTAGGTTCTTAGCTTCAGTAGGACTCTGAGACGGCATTCGTTCTTTCTGGCAGACACAAACCCACTGGAATATTTCAATCTAAAAACTGATCTATTTTGATTAGCAATGCAGAAAAAGAAAAGTCAAGGTGACCAGCTACGGAGGGACGAAGGGGAAGTAAAAGAATTTGTGCAGACGTCTATTACAAAGCCACAAAATAGGACAATGTCTGTGACCCTGTCCTTATGGATCAAGGCATAAATCACTGTAAATTGTGTTTGTTCAACCTATTCTAACCTTGATGTGGCCTGAAACTGTGAAGTCAGCAGCTGTGTGTGCACAGCCTCTATTAAACACAAACACGGACAAACAAAAATGTGAATCCATTTTGTTTAAACATGTCATGTGTTTCTGTCATTTCTCTGTTTGTCTGTCCGTCCACGTGTTTCCTTTAAAAAATCTCAGAACTTGAAAGGACCAGATTTCGACAACAGGCAGATGCAGTTGACTAAGCGAAGTTTATTGAAACAAATGGTTGTACAATCCCAGCTGTGTCTCTCCACTCCTCATCAGACTCTGGAATTCAGAGAAGGATGTGAAAAACAGCTTTTTCAAATATATTGACTAAAATGTTAACTCCTTTGCAGACTCTTGTAGGCTGAAAGAGCAGGTGGATAGAGGGGGTGCTGCTGGTGAGCAGGTAAGGACAACAGAGGAAATCTGGAAAATACTGAGAGGGTCTGAGTAGTGAAATCTACAGGTTCTGGTAGACGGGTTGCAACTCCAAGTTTGTAAACTTGATGTATCTCCAAAACGCTGCATTCACTTGAGATTAGAATTAGGATTGAGATCATTCCATTGCACTGCAGCAGGAAGGTTCTGTGTTGATGCGAGAGCAGCAATCTAAAGGTCAGAGTTGGGATCCGGACAGTTTGTCGTTTGCCAGGTTTGGGTCATACACTGGTACCAGAGCAATGGACTGACATTCAGTCATAAGGCACAAATGCGCTTAAGTTTAGATGTTAAATAACTCCTCCTAAGCAATGTAACTTTTATAAAAAAATGTTTTCCTATATCTTATTTTATAAAAATATAAAAATAAGATATAGGAACGTATATTATTAAGTTCCTATATCAGAAGATGTAAAGTTCCTATAACTTCCGGAAAAGTTATTTGCAAGTTAGTTTTGTTTTATTTCAACTTTACTAAAATATTTGCACTAGAAACCAGAGAAAAATAATTGGTCGGATTTTGTTGGTGACAGCTTTACCAGTGTCACGACATGGTAAAGCTGTCACCATGTTGCCACACTGCAACATTAGACAGATAATCTGTGAAAAGATCTAGCTCCTCCACCTGAGCTACTATTGCTGAAGAAATGAACCTCTCCTGTCCAAAAACAATCAGTCAGAGCTAGGAGAAGTGTCTTACTGCTGTCAATCATCCTAAGGTACGCTCAGGAAGATAATGGTTGAGAAACAACTTACTTTCCAGGAAAACTGGAAAGATAAACCAGCAAACTCTGCTGGTGAACCAGCAGAGGGAAAGAGGGAAGATGTGATTGATGCGTAGACAAAGATGATTAACAGTCCTGAGATGCTCATTCTGACTCTGATTGATTGTTTCTGACTGAGTATTCTGACTGTATTTGTTCAAATGACAGAAAAACAAGAAGGATAAGGCAGAGTAGCTAGGTTTTTTTTTCACAGATTATCTGTTTCGTATTATACTGTCACAACAATATGACAAGTTTAACAAATATATTAAAAAGCTATTCTTTATAAAGGTTACGTTCAATACAAAGCTATTGTAGACACATTCTATGTCCTTTATTGTGATTTATTCTGTTCTGGCCTCGTTCTGCATGACTTCATGTTTAAATCCCACTCAGACAAGAGGAATGCTCCAATAGTGTTCTGGTGTCTGAGTCTGTACACACAGATCTGGCTTCAAAAAGCAGAGGACAGCGGCTGGGATGTAATCACACACACAAAAAAATGGAGGCTGTGTTGGTGTAAGCCCTTTCAGTGTGGGGCCTTGTGAAAAACCACCAGAGAGGAGTGATGACAAAGAAGAGATGTTACACCTCTCCCGCCCTCCCCCCATTGTTCATCCTCAGACATCAAGGTCGGAACATGTTTCCAATGAAGCACTGTTCCACCCCACTCCTGTCCACTCCACACACAACAACACACACCCACACAGGTTGATGAATGCCCATCGCTGTGTCCAGCTCCTCGCTGTGACATCATTAATACAACATACCGTCCACAGTGACATCGTTAATAAGTGCCAGGGTGCTGACTCTTCCATAACGGCCCTCTAAATTTGACAAGCTTGACGCGCTGTCATATGGTGGTCTCATCCTGAGGTGTGTGTGTGTGTGTGTCTAGGTGTTGAGCAGAGAAACCTGCGTATACAGCAGCACCTGATTTACTCATGTTGTTTGCAGGGTGCTGGAAAATAGGCTCCAATGATGGCTCCCTGTCTTTTTTGCAACAATTAGGATCACAATTTCTGTCTGATTCAGAGACATATCCACACACAGACACCCATCCACAGACTGGCCCGACCCCCTTCACCTCCCCCACTACACTGAGCTGGAGATGGATTGTGAATAATTAGGCAGATAATTGCCCAGGCAGGAGGGTCGGGGGGGAGAGAAGATCAATGACTGATCTTCAGGCCAGGTTGTGTGTGTTTTTCACTCAGAGGAGATGAGTGAAAGTTGACGGAACAAATACTACACAGGCTTGTGTTTAAAATTGTTTCGCATGTGCTTTCGGAACTTGAGGTAGTGTCCTGAACAAAAACGCTCCAAATGAAGGTGGAAATAAAAGTAGCAGTTCTGACAGCAAAGTAAAAATGGAACCAAGTAATCCTCAAAGGCTACATTCCCAAAGCTGAGCGTTTCATCCTGTGTCTTTGTTTAGCCTGACTTCAGTGGGAACAAACGTCCTTTTTCCTGCTTGGCAGTGAAGATATAGAGGAGAAAACAGAGATGCAGAAGAGAGGAAAGGAGAGAGTAAGGCAGGTCAGGCTGCACCTGGTAAGCAACGGATACATTCTGTCGCTGCAAACCCTCATCTCCCGCCTCCTGTCTCCCGCTCTCGCTCCGACACACAGACAGGCTCACAAATCTCTCGACAAAGACTTGATCAGAGCCTCCTGCTCTTTGTTCAACTTCCTCTGAATCTTCATCTCTCTCCCTCTCATGTGCTCTGCTGCTCTCCTTCTGTGCTCCTCCTCTTCCCTCTTCCTCAGACAAAGGTGAGCACATGCCAGACTTACAATCAGAGCAGGACTTGGAGCTTGCACATAATTGGCATGCAGACACACAGAAACACACAGACAAAGATGCATAATAGGGACATCTCCCTTGGCAGCCAGACTACGAAACCTTTAAGACTTCTCAGTCATATTTATTTGCGAGCAGAAACACACTCCTCTTGTCATCAGGGGTCATTTCTTAATTTCTATTCATTTAAGTTTTTATCAGTATTTTTTTAAGAACAGCTGTGTAATCTAGAATTTATTCGCTGTCTTTTTCATCAACGAAGAAGAATCTGGGGCAGTGTTCATGTTTTTACTAATTATAGTTACTGCAGTTTGCAATGCATATCATCAAGGGTAATTGTAAAACATAGAGGCAGCCAAACAACTTCGGGGAGGGGAAGTGTATGAGGCGTTCATATTCATATTTTACTCTAATGCCCCTAAATAAAATCCAATGCAAACAACCATCTAGAGAAGTTACTCTGGTTAGAGTCCACCTACATATAATTTAATCTCAGTATATATATTCAGCTGTTGGGTAAAGACTTCAGAGGTTTGCTGGAGAACGTTAGTCAACAAATCGCATCATGAAGACTAAGAAGCACTAAGAAGTTGAGTAAAGGTTTAAAGTGTATTTAGACTGACAAGCTGTTCAAGGAGTTCACAGAAGGAGCCAAGAGCCTCATGGTAACTCTGAAGGAGCCGCACAGATCAACACATCAGATGGGAGAATCTGTTAGCAGAACTAGCTGTTCAACATGAAAACCTGGAAGAGCATGAAGAAAGCCTAAGCTGAAAGAAACTCATGTGAAAGTCTGGCTTGTAGTTTGTCAGTCCTCCACGGCAAACATGTGGAAGAAGGTGCTCTGGTCAGGTTAGACTAGTTGTTTTTGTTTTGGTCTACATGCAACACTGTGTGCTGAAAAAAGTAACACTGCACATCACCCTAACACAATCTTTCTCAGTGAAACACAATGGCAGCAGCAATCTCTACCAGATTTTCACAGCCTGGTAGAGGCTTTGGTAGAGGTTCGCCTTCCAGCAGGACATCAGTAAACATGCAGACAGCCAAATCTGTGGATCAACCTGACTGAACTATTTTGCAAAAAAAAAAAGAAGAAAACGTTAGGTGAAAACATACCTCAAACCTGTAACAGCAGCAAGAGGTGCTTCTGCATTCATGGGGGCTGAATAAAAATGCAAATACATCGTTTAGATTTTTTTTAGATTGCTAGTCACATAAAAGCCAAATAAAACACATTCAAGTTTGTGGTTGCAATGACAAAATGCTCCTTTTTTTCTGAAAAGTGTAGTTTGTAATGCATATTACTATTGATGGTTATTGAGATATGTGAAACAGACCCAGAGGAAAGAGAATGCGGAGGAGGAGAAGGGAATGATAAGAGAAATGTATTACCGACACGAGGGGCAGCTGTGGGTTTAACGTTGTAAGAGATAGGCAATCGCAGGTTGAAGCCTTTAGTCGTCAGATACATCTCCATATGAAAGGAGCGCTGTGGACCCCTGAACACCACGTATGCATTTATAATGTAGCTCACACATAGGACTGGGAATTCACTCAGCGCTTCATCTCCTGCTCAGAAGCAGCTGCTCAGATACAAAAAATAATCACTCTGTATTTGACCCGTCCTCTCTCCACCTGCCACGCAACATATCCACCATCAGAAATGCTTTTTTGTTGTTGTTGAGCCATTTCATACAAAAAAGGGCTGTGATAGTGGCCTGTCCATCCTTGTAATTACACACTAGAAGGAGATTAAGCAGTGTCATTGTGATGTCTGAATTTGCTTCTCGCAGCATGCCTGCAGCCCTGTGTGAATTACAGAAAAAGTGAATCCCCAGCAGCGCAGACCTATGTGGTCGGCAGATGATCTGTGATCTCCGGGTGGAGCAACGAAGCTTACAGGAAAAGCTGTCAGCTGACTGACAACTCAAGTCAAAAAATATAAAATATGTTAGGTTTCAGCAGCTCCTGGCAGACGACACTTTGGGGAAGGTTGGTTAACTTTAATGATTTGTTTAGTTTGGAGGCATGGTTGTGTGTGCATCTGTCTCTGTGTGTTTATTTTGAGGCATAAGGGGCATTAATATTGAAACAGGGCTGTGTGGGAGGATGAATTCAGACACAGTTAATGGGCCAACTTGGTTATTTGCGTGCAACACTTATTAGCAGAGTCAGGATGCGATCTGCTACCAGGAACGTAGATGTTGGGCAGAAACTAAATAAAGAAAAGTTTGGGGTTGCGCAGGACGTTACTGTGAGTGAGAACAAAAATAAACACAAAATGAATACACAAAAATCATACATGACAAATGCAATAAACACTAAAGCCATGAACAGAAATTAAAGAAAGACAGAAGAATCAAAAAGAGTTTGGGTTGGGAGAAGGACTGGAGACGGTGGTCTGGATTGGCAATAATGTCACATTGCTTGTGCTGAGCCTCACCTATATCAGACAGAACATAAAAATGTCTTACTTGGTAGAATAGTGGTCCTGTGTCATCTTTTTCAGATAAAAACTAATTCTGCATCTCATTTGATAATCAGAGTCCGGTCTGGAAGGAGAATGGGGAGTACAGAATCCCAGCTGCTGGAGGTTCATGGAGCTAACACACTCAGTGTTGATTTGGGGATGAATCCACTCTGCTGGTGTTGGTTCACTGGGCTTTACCAAGCCCAAAAGCAATGGAGTTGTCTACCAAGAGATTTTAGAGCATTTTATGTTTCCTGCTGTTGGATGAGCTTTGTGAAGATACTGATTTAGTTTTCCAGTAAAACCTACTTTAATGACCATTGTTTCATTGTGTTTGATTGGTGAGAAAACTGGTCTGACCTAAACCATCAGAAGATCTATGGAGTTTTACCAAGAGGAAACTCAAATACAGCAGAACCAGTTAAGCATATGAGCTTAAACCAATATGGGCTGCCTGAACTCCTCCTCAGAACCAAAACACTTCACTCTCTGCATAATAGTGTACATCTCAGAAATAACATTTGGATGACATCCTGCTCTAATGAAGTGCCTGTGCAATATTTATGAGAAGCAACTCCACTGAAATAAAGCTAAAAAAAACAAATAAACAAAAGAAACAACAAAACAGGTACAATAGACAAACTAGTCTCCTCTGGCACCATAAACTCTTTTCAAGGGAGCTTTTTTCACTCGGCTATAAAGTCACGTCGACCCGAAATGTTTTCTCCAAAGTAACACGTCTAGGATTTAAACCGTTCCAGCAGTATCTCTGCAAAGTCTATCAAACTCGATGGGGGAAATAGCTTCTTCAGTAGCAGAGTAATGTAGTGTGTGCAGCCCAGAACTAGTAACCACACGCTGTGACAAAAATGAGAAACAACACCATTATGCCTTCTCAGCAGAACACAGAGTGCCATAATGGAATAATCTGCTAAACACATTAACTAAACATTACACTGTCACAAGGTGGTTGATGCACTATTAACAACTGGTACTATTACTGGGCTACAGGAGCAGAGTGATCATCCACAGGAGCTCTGCTCCTGCAGATATAACATTCCTCATGGGTTTCCAAGCACATACACCGACAGAGTCGTGCCCTGCACTGCAGTTTACAGTCTGCTCATGCTTTTTTTTCCTGTTTCTCTCCATAAACAGATCTGACAGAAGAACAGAACATGACAGTCTGGTAAATCCAGTTACCCTCCATCCACAGAGGAAATGACCCGGCCCAGGCCATCTGTGATTGGAAGTGTGTGTGTGTGTGTGTTTGTGTTTTAGCAATAAGAGAGGACAAGATAGGGTGCATAGAAGACTTTTGACATAGATGCTCATGTTTTATTCATTGGAGGAGAGATATTTTGTGGAATAAAAGCCTTTTTAAACATTAAGAAAAAAGAGAGGCCAGTGATGTACAGGAGGACCAGAAAGACAGTAAGAGAGAAAATAAGACTACACTTGTTTTTTTGCTGTTTTACCTCTCTCCCTCCATCTTCCTCTTTGTCTTCTGTTTTCATTTTGAAGCTTTCAAACAGATGAAACCAACATAAGGGCCTGGAAGAGCCTGGGTACAGAAGAGAAGAGCAGAAGCAGAAAGTGTGTGTCATGAATAGCGGTGGATGAGTGGTGAGGCAGACGCGGTGGACCCAGGTTGTGGTGAAAGTGATGGTTTTAGTAAAACAAAGTCCACAAAACCTGACAGTACAACTGAGCGGAAACCTGGGCTCAAAGTCGGTAGCGACAAGATAACCGAAGGGACAGAAAGACAGACTGACACTACAGAAAGACAGACTGTAGTGTCAGAACACAAGTGACATTAAATACACAGGAGGTAATAAGGGAACGAGACACACCTGGGAACAATCAAGGGGAAGACAGGACAACATGGAAACTCAGAAGACATGGAAACTCAAAATAAATACATAGAAAAACACAGATCCTGACAGTGTGATGCACTCAGGAAAACTTACATAGGGGAACAAAAAGGAAAGAAAAAAAGTATAAGTCAAAATAAGATAGAGCAGGGAAGTAAATGAAAAGAAAAGATATGGAATTAAAAGAATGAAATTGAAAGAAAGGGAACAGTAGGAGAAGATGGGAAGAAAAGAAAAAAGAAGCAAGGAGAGGAGAGGAGAGGAGAGGAGAGGAGAGGAGAGGAGAGGAGAGGAGAGGAGAGGAGAGGAGAGGAGAGGAGAGGAGAGGAGAGGAGAGGAGAGGAGAGGAGAGGAGAGGAGAGGAGAGGAGAGGAGAGGAGAGGAGAGAGTAGGGAAGGACACAAAAAGAAAGGAAAGGATAATGGGACAGGGAACAGAAATAAAAGATGGAAAATACCAAGAAAGAAAAATAAAGGATATGGGAAAGAATGAAATCAGAAAGCAATATAGGAAACATAACACAAGCCAACAAGTGAAAGGAAAATAATATAAAAGAAAAAGAAAAGGAAAGTAATGAATAGGAAAGAACAAGATGGGTCAGGAAAAAGGAAAGAAGAAATGGAGATATACTGTAATGTCACATCTTATTAACATGCCAGGGTAAGAGACAGTAGTTGCAAACAAAGCTGGTCCAACATTTAACCACAGACTCATTTTTCGTCTGCGGGCAGTGGCTGTGACATCAAATAATTTCTCATGGAGCATTGAGCAATGACGCCATTTTCTTAAACTGCACCTTATTTCAAAGTTTATCTGGTGGCCTTTCTGGGTTCCTTTAATGAAAATGGGCAATTAATTAAAATCTCATTAAATTTGCAGCAACTGATTTTCTTCATCCCCATAATGGAATTTTTAATTGCATTAATTGGTCCCAAGTGATTGCTTCAGGGCATATGCTTGTGATAAATGTTCTTATTAACGTGTTTTCCACACTAGAAAACACTCACTGAAGAGACCAAAGGCACAATCACTTCCAAACACTGATAAGACCAAAAGATGTAATTTTCTAATGTAATTTTCACTGAGGAGAAATGTATTTTTATTTTACTCTTTAAGGTTAATAGTTATGACATTTATAAGCTTATAACTTTGAAAATCTGCACAAAACTTTAGATTTACATTAAATTAACAAAGTATTAACGAACTTAAGTGACATCCCATGTTTAATCCAGAATGTTTAATATAATGTGAATTCATCCTCTGCAATTAACATCCCTGTTTTTATTGAAATTTATGATCATTCTTCCAAAAGAATACTTGTGAGGTCAGACACTGTTGTTGGATGAGAAGACCTGGCTTGCTAAACCAAACAAATTCTTCCTCACCAAAGTAGCTTCTCCGTGTTTCTATGGAGTTTAATTTATACACGGAAGAGAATGGACCATACTCAAACTGTTCCCACAAAGTTGGAAACTTGACTTTGCTCAAAATATTAATGTTAATGTCTAGAACTACGAGTCCAACTTGAGAATAATCCACACTATAATCCTCCCTCCAAACCTTACAGCTTATGAAGTGATGTTTTCCTGGCAAACCCAAACGTCCAGACCAAGAGGGGAAATCCATCCAGAGAGCATGTTTCCAAATCCAATGACTTTGCATTGGACTTGGTGATGTAAGGCTTGTATGTAGTGAGCAATGAAAAACAATTCCAGGAAACTCTCTACATACCATTCTTGAGCTAATCTGAAGGATCCATAAGTGAAAAATAACTCTAAATGCCTCATGGAATTTATAAAGGCATAATGTAGTTTTCCTCATCTCTGGTTCTTCTTTCCTTATGAGGGAAAATGAGAGACGACATATCTTTACCGAAATATAACCAAGACTAAACGACTCATTTAGTCCCCAAACTAACATTTTGGTTTTCACTTTGTGTTTATGAGAAATTGTAACTATGAAAACAACCTATGACATTACTGGCAGACTTTTCTGCTGTCCGCTCCTAGAGTTTGTCTAATTCATTTTCAATTCATTAATTCATTCACATGGGAAAATGTCTTGTTATACTACAGCATCTTTAAAATTAATATTAAGGCATTTTTTACTTAAAACAAGCTTTTATATCTTGCTGAAAAGTTACTTGTAAGTTAGTTTTGTCTTATTTCTGATACTGAAACATAAAGCATGGTTCTGTTGTGCAAAATAATTATTTGCAATGGCAGCTTACGGATACAGAGGAAGAATAAAAGCATCTACTATCTTTAAAACATTGCAGGCCTACTTTTTCTCTCTCTCTTTCAGACGCTCTCTGTTTATCCCTCCTAAAACTCCACTTTGGCCAATTTCCCATTTGATGGAGCCACAGGAAAGCACACTATGCCTGCTTTTAAATTAGGAAATACCATTTGTAAGACTGCATGCTCTTTAATGTCTTTGCACTGAAAGAAAAGCTAATTTTTGTGTGTGCTTTCCAAGCCAGGTTATTTTAATAGCCTTTGTGTCTCACCTGCCTTATCAGGACTTTGTTAAACTTGGCATGGTTTAACAGCAGTTGTGACTCTTAGTTTTTGCATCACATTACATTTTCTTTCAGATATTTGCTTTACGAGGTTATATGTAATGTTTTGTAAATTAATGCACATTCTTCAAAATGATCTAATAGAGCCTTCACAGTAAATAACAACAGATTTCTATGTAAATGATGATTTCAGACATGTAACAAAATGTGTAAAACATTGTTCATACTGTATTTTTTTCTCTATCTTAGAGTTTTCAATTCTATATTAGAGCTACTGTAATTCTGCTTCCATAAACTGAGATTGTTCAGACACTCAAACATTTTGAACTATGTGTTAATCTTTAACAAATGTTGCAAATTTTTCAACCAAACCCATTTAAATTGTTGCATTGAGTTTTATTTATACTGTGTCACCTCAATAAAGAGCTACTGATTTTACTACTACATCATTTTAAACATAATAAAATAAACACTGGGTCTTGAAACAACAACGTTCATCTAAAACAGAGGAAAACAGATGTTCCCATTTATTCTCATGTGAGTCTTAATGTAATGAAAATGCATAAAGGCAGCAGAGCTTTCAGTGCGTGGAAGAGTGAATAAGGGAACTTGTTTGCACAAATAACCCAAAATGCTCTGCTTGAGGCAGCATTGGATATTTTTCCATTTCACTACCACCAAATGAATGCATTAAACCTGGGGCACAGCGAGAGTGTGTCTGTGAGGTCAGGCTCGTAAAAAGTGCCCCAGCAGGTGCCTGCTGTACTGCTTCGCTCACAATTATGCATTCAGTCATACGCACAGACACGGCTGAGAGGACGCATTCAGACGTCTTACTCCAGGCCACAGCGCTACTCGTTTCTTACAGCCATCTTTAACAGAGGTTTCCTTCATTGTTTGGCGTTGCATATTAAAGAAGGGTGTTGCATTTGGGTCTCTGTAACAGATATCAGCAGAAGTCATAAAACCCCAGAGGTCAGACAGATAAACGCAGGAGCTGCAGATTCACGGTGCAGATGTCTGTCTGATTACGATGATACACTGTTATGCTGCACGCTGCTGCCAGGGGGTTCTGGTGAGGACGAGGCTACGAGCCCTGTGATTGGCTGGCCTCTGAGTGACCTGGAGCTGATGTGAGTCTCCAGATAACTTCATGGAGAGCGGTACGTGGAGCATGACTCCGAGGTTGGTGGAATGTCATTTGGACTCATGTTGATGGCTTCACTTACATGCCAGGAAGTGGGTCAAGAACTTGTATGTGGTTGGTGGCTGAAAGTGTGGCTTTGTGAGTATTTCAACAGTGAAAATGTAAAAATCTTGCTGTGCATTCAGGTAAAAAAAAAGAAGTTTCCTGCTCTTTGTCTTCTCAGTCAGTCAGTAAGACACCAACTGTCTAGTGAAAAATTGCAAAAGCTTGTTTGTTTTATTGAGATATCTATGCATTTGGATACATCATCTCAATTGTAACAACACATACAATTTTAAATAACATAACCACACAACGGAAATGGGAGAGATTATGTTTTTAAACTTTCTGCAAATTCTTCATGGTGAGGAATAAATTTGGACTTTGCCATATTCGTTTCAATTTCAAATGGCTAAAATTGCACAGCTGTGTCACATCAAGAATACTTAAAAATAGGATCACTCAGCATTTTGAAGGAGGTTTGCCCTATTTATACCCAAAGGTCTGACATGGTGGGATTTACAGAGCTGTCGGAAGCCTTCAGACGGATAATTTTAGCACCTCATGAGCCTGACAGGGGTTATAAAGAGGTTTAAAAATAATTTTTAATCAGTGGAAAACACTGTAAGTGAAGGACAATAAATGCAACTTAACATGTTGACCCTGATACCAAACTGCAAGATGCTAAATGAAGTCTCTAAAGATTTAATCAGGGGACCTGATTTTGCTGTTGTGAAATTCAATGTTTCTGCAGTCAATCAAACGAAAGCCTTGTTTTTTTTTTATCGTCATGAAATAAAACAATACAAGTCCTTATATTTCTCTGAGTTTGGAAAGCAGGTTTTGTTCTTTTACTGTAATTTTTGAGTTTTGCACCAAAATGGCAGTAAAAAATTTGTTTTCACATGATCTTTCATCTTTGGTCAAACTCATTAAAATTGTGATATTTATTCATTTTATTTGTTTCTATTCCTTAAAATGTCTCTTGTGGTGTAGCTGGAAAAAGATCAAAATAATTTCCTATAGTCATGGTGAAAACAAGCCTCAAACCTGTAACAGCAGCAAGAGGTGCTTCTGCATTCATGGGGGCTGAATAAAAATGCAAACAAGTCATTTAGATTTTTTTTAGATTGCTAGTCACATAAAAGCCAAATAAAACACATTAAAGTTTGTGGTTGTAATGACAAAATGCTCCTTTTTTCTTAAAAGTGTAGTTTGTAATGCATATTATTATTATTGATGGTTATTGAGATATGTGAAACAGACCCAGGAAAGAGAAGAAGAAGGAGGAGAAGGGAATGATAAGAGACCTGGCCTCCATTAACAGTGTCACTGCGCATAGTTTTCTTTTTCAGTTGCTCAAATTTAAGAACTGTGTCAACACCGCATATTTTCCTGGTCCCTTTTTTTTTTTATCTCAATTGTTACTAGAGGTAAACAGGAAAATTAAACTTGATAACTTGCTGCTAAGATCAGACTCTATCATAAATGAAGTCAGAAGTCAGAACACACAAGCTTCTCTAAATAGTGGGTTTAAAGGAAGAAAAAAAAAAACTTTAAACATGCATGCCTTGTATACACACCTTCACAGTTGTGAAAGCAAACAGAATAACAATGCCGCTGTAAGACCAGTAGAGATGCACTGAAGTACTTTACTCTCCAAAATGACTGTAGCTGTGTAGGAAAGGCATTCATCCCAAAATATCTTTTATTTAGTTGTTGTTTGAGGTGAAAGGACCCAAATGCAAGCAGGACAGAAGTAGTCTCATGGTGAAGAATCAATTTAATGAAATCACAAAAAAATAAAATAAAATAAAAAACCCTTCAGCAGTGATGTTCAAACCTTTGGTCAAAGTAATTGGTAGCAAAGATTTATATTCTTTAGCCTAACAATGATAGAATATTTTAACAAATGCAATAGTTTCATTTTTGTGCAGAGGATCTGTAAATCATTGTAGGTCCAAGTCTTAAATGATTTGTCATTTCTTGGAATCTATAACTTTTTTATTTATTCTCAGCAACAAGAACAGGACATGGGTGATTCATTTTTTGGAAATGCTCACTGGATCAGTAAAGCCTAAAGAATGTGTGAGTAAGGAGTCTAACAAAGAGGTGCAAAGATAAAGGGGGGAAATCCTGAACAGAACAAAACCTGACAAGAAAAAGATTCAAGAAATTGATTTAAAAGGTGGCAAAAAAAAATTGGAAACAGAGGTAACAAGGAAACAAGAAGTAAATGAACAGCTGAATATAACTTTAGGTCTATGAAAGAGACACTAAAGAGAACAGAACAGTAAATATGCACCATAAAGCTCAAAGCAATAGAACGGACCTAATATGAAATATAAATAAATATTACAAAACAGAAAAAATATTTTTTTTCTGTCTCTTTTAATATTAAGTGTTTTTTATTGGTTACTTCATCATGTTAAACTGAATATCTGCATTGTGTAGATTAATTTAATGATAAGTGCCTTAATTCAAAGATTTAGTAACCATTTATTTCAGTAGATCTGAAACCAGCAGATATATTTATCTTTATATAAGATATACAGCCAATACAACTAAGAAATGATCTAAGACAGCGACCTCTGTCCACTAGTTCCACGCTCACATTCAATAAAGTCAGGGCTATATGGAGTGAAAATGGTCTCAAGATATTTTGAGACCATTTTCACTCCATAGAGCAATGCTTCTGACTGACCATTAGTATGAATGAAATCTGAACCAAGCTGAAATATGAAATATTTGTGACCAAAAACAGTTTTCGTTGCAGTCTCTTATTTTCAGATGTATTGTGAAGAGTTATAAAGCGCTTTTGATTCCCATAATGTTTGAGGGATGCATCTCAAAGATTTCCAGCATCAGTCCATTCATCCAGACAGTGAGTTCTCGTCTTCTGGGAGCGGCCCGGCTGCCTCCTGTAGCCTTCAGACATGTTTTAATGGTGAGTCTGAACTTTTGGCTCCTCTGGTTCTCGTGAGATACACATACACATACACATACACATAGCGGTACTGAATTGCATATATATCAGCCCTAGTCACCTAACCAATTCCTCTATCTCATTTTTATTCTCCTGTTGTCTCTTATCGCCTGTATTTTTTATTCAAAAACGTGCTTTTTCCCATATCAAATCTTGTGCTTCCCATAAATGCAGGTTACTTTTCTCTTCTTTTTACTCATGTTTTCTCTTTTGTTCCTTATCTGCCATTCTGTCCCCATGTTTCCTTTACCACAGCATCCCTCCTCCTGTAGCTCATTTCACTTCCCTTTTCTTTTACATGATTTTCACATTTCTCAGTTTTCTGTGGAGAACGCCATGCAGCCAGGTGTTTCTGTGTTAACATGTGAAAACACAATGTTTCTTGCAAAAAGGAGGAGAGGAAGAAGTTAACTGTGATCAGAGCAGATGGAAGGACACCTGCTCAGTAATGATGTTTTGTTACACACTTTGTCTCTTCTATGGCCAGTGACTCAAACACACACACACAGACACACACACCCCTACCTCAGGGAGGCAAAAATGGGCACAACATGAAGGGACATCCTCCTCCTCCCATGTGGGTTAGAGTGACTGATGGGACGCGGAGAGTCAGATAAAAGAACAATGAGGAAGCATGGAGGCAGGTCTGACAGGGAAAAAGAGGAGATAGAGATGGAGAGTGACAAAGGACAGACAGGGTGTGGCCACACATTTTGAGAGAGAAACTGCCAACAATGAATCCTCCACACGGCTATGTCTGTGTTGATATGTGTGTTTGCCAGAGGTAAGAGTTTTTCAGCGAGGCAGACAGAGAAAATCTGTCTAGCTGCTGGTCTGAGAGACTCTTCCGTCCACCATGGCGACTGAAACTGTGAAGCTGGTCTGCATTTGGTTCCTTTCGGATGATGAGTTGTAAATCGGAACAAAAGTTGTTTTAAGGTTGAAAGAAAAAAGATTTATATTTTACACTATCCAGTCTTGAGAAAGCATCGGACAAAAACAATTTACAAAGCAAGAACAAAAACTGGAATTGCAATATCTCTGACTCTATTCAAGGGAGTCATCTTGGAACAGGTGTGACCTAGTGACCATTTTACAATTACCGTAATTTTCGGACTATAAGCCGCTACATTTTCCCCACGTTTTGAACCATGCGGCTTTTCTGTGGATTTTTCTTCAACCACCAGGGGGCTCTTTAGCAGGAAGTGAATCATTGGAAGTCAAAATTGGAAATCAAAGAAGAAAGCACTAACTTTCATTTAGAACAAGCACATACTAGGAGCAGGCACAACTGAGAAATGTTTTCAAACTCTTACCCCCTCATCAAGATAACAACACGAAGAAGTTCATATGATGCAGCTTTTAAGTTGAAGGCTATTGATAGCCGCTGCACATAAACTCGGCGTGAACGAATCCATGGTTTGGCATTGGAGACGCAGGACTGCGTCCTTAATATCAGATGTATTCAGGCGATGACGTCCTTGTGGAAAACCGAGAGCGGCGGCGGCGATGCCAGCGGCTTATAGCCCGGTACTTAAAAAAAAAAAAAAAAAAACTTTGTGGGTGCTGTTATAGTGAGGTGCGCTCTATAGTCTGGAAAATACGGTAATAGTAACGGTAATGTTTGTAGTTGTATCTCATTATACTGAGCTTAAGACTACCACTGTGGGAGAAGAGGACATTGTTACTGTTGCTGGTCCATGTGGTCCAGATGGCTTATCTTGGAGGAGACACAGATTGGATTGTTGAAGATCCTGGTAAAATTATTATCAATGATTTTCATAAAAACTCTATAAAATGCCTCTTGCTAAGAAAAGGCAGAAAAAACACAAAGAATCTTCCAATGGGGAAATTGTGAAAAACAGCATGATTTAACACTTAAATTCTTTAACCTTAAAATAAAATTGTCAGTAATGTTGAGTTGTCAGAAAAAAATCTTTAGTAAACAAGAACTGTTTTGCACAGATAAAAATGGAGCATGATAATCAATTGGTTTACAGAGCTGACAATAAAACCCAGACTTATCCTCATAATATGTTAATAAGGATGTCCTCTGAAGCAGCAGTGCAGTAATTTTAGAATTTAATCTCTTTTTGCATTAAAAGGCAAAAACGCATATTCTGCAGTATCATATGCTTTCAAACATAAAACAAAACTGATGTACATTCATATGTTTGTGACTAATTCAATGAGTCACAAAATGTCACACGTACAAATAAACAGATTTCTAAAGCAACGCTTTGTGTCAGACACAAACAGGAGTCAATATTGCTAAATGACATATAGCTTGAAAAATCATATACTTTCAAAGACAGAACTAAGTCTTCAGGAGACATTTCAGAAGGTTTTCTGACTTGAAAAATCTAGACTTTTGAGAGTCCAAGTGGGACAGTTAATAAAATTACTCTACAAAACATGTTAATTTTGTTTAAGATTTTGCTGTAAAATCTTAATAATAAGCTTAATGTCACAAGACAAATTGCCACAAAGGCATGTTTTAATTGGCACTAGTTTATAAAACATGATTAGTTCAGTCCACAGTCAGAAACGAGAAGAGGAGTAAACAATGCGTTAGTCTCAGAGGAGACGGAGCGGCACAGCCCGGTAGGCAAGCAAACAGAGCAGAGCCCGTTACCGGTGGTACAAATGAGGTTCTTGGCACTATGCATGTCAATGAGTAGAAGGTGAAGCCCAAGTGGGTAAAAACACACACACAGGCATCCGCTCTCCAAGCACAACCAATCAGAGGAAAACAACATGGGGAGTGTCACCCCGAAACTCTACTAACTCTAATGCCAACAAATATATTCACGCCTCTCTGTCTCATTTCATTCACTTATGAGCAGATTCACCATGACATAGCCTGCAGGTGTCATTAACATTTCAAACATGGAGAATTATGCAAACACTCCGCGTGCTGCGATAGCAAGCAGCTCTGCTCGTTTTACTTGGTTGTTCGGCCACTGAGACGGAACTGTTTTCTCATCTGTCAATGTTCCGCAAAAACAAACATCCTGTCAGCATCGCGTGCTTTCACATTTACATCGGCGTGCTGCACATCAGGGGGCTGAGATAGACAAAAAAGAATGGCTCGACTGGTTCTTCTAAGGAAAACCAATTTCAGAGAAAACACGCGAGTCGACATCTCGCACATGAAAGATGGTATCAATGAACACTTTCTGCTC